>NW_027010937.1:0-27500 GCF_036934945.1 Oncorhynchus masou masou | reverse complement strand
TTGTACTTCGTTTCAGTTACGTATTGCTTATAATATGATCTATAAATATAGTATGATCTGGACACATATGGTGTTTATACTTGAGTACTATTGTTTGTACAGATGTACGTGGTACCTTCAGGCGTTTGGACATTGCTCCCTTAGATGAACTAGACTTGTGGAGGTCTACAATTTTATTTCTGAGGTCCTGGCTGATTTCTTTTGATTTTCCCATGACGTCAAGCAAAGAGGCACTGAGTTTGAAGGTAGGCCTGAAATACATCCACAGGTACACCTCCAATTGACTCAAATGATGCCAATTAGCCTATCAGAATCTTCTAAGCCATGACATAATTTTCTGGAATGTTCCAAGCTGTTTAAAGGCACAATCAACTTTGTGTATGTAAACTTCTGACCCAATGGAATTGTGATTCTGTGAATTATAAATGAAATAATCTGTCTGTAAACAATTGTTCAAAAGTTACTTGTGTCATGCACAAAAGTAGATGTCCCAACTGACTATAAAAACTATAGCTTGTTAATAAGACATTTGTGTAGCGGTTTAAAAACAAGTTTTAATGACTCCACAACCTAATTGTATGTTAACTTCTGACTTCAACTGTACGTTCACATGCTAGTCGAATGTAGGAAACTATGACATTTCCAACTAAGCAACTGGTTGAAGTTACACGTGCCGCGTTCAGCAAGTCGAAAACGCCTGAGTTTCTTAGTTCCGACGAGCATGTGAACACGGCATACTGTATTACTAATGACCAACTACTACGTACCCCTGCACATTGACTCAGTACTGCTACTCCTCGTTTATAGCCTCGTTACTATCTCAACTACTACGTAACCCTGCAAATTGACTCAGTACTGCTACTCCTTGTTTATAGCCTCGTTATTACCTCAACTACTACGTACCCCTGCACATTGACTCAGTACTGCTACTCCTTGTTTAAAGTCTCGTTATTACCTCAACTACTATGTACCCTTGCACATTGACTCAGTACTGCTACTCCTCGTTTAAAGCCTTGTTATTACCTCAACTACAACGTACCCCTGCACATGGATTCAGTACTGCTACTCCTCGTATATAGCCTCGTTATTACCTCAACTACTACGTAACCCTGCAAATTGACTCAGTACTGCTACTCCTTGTTTATAGCCTCGTTATTACCTCAACTACTACGTACCCCTGCACATTGACTCAGTACTGCTACTCCTCGTTTAAAGCCTTGTTATTACCTCAACTACTACGTACCCCTGCATATTGACTCAGTACTTCCTGTATAAAGCCTCGTTATTACCTCAACTACTACGTACATCTGCACATTGACTCAGTACTGCTACTCCTTGTTTAAAGCCTTGTTATTACCTCAACTACTACGTACCCCTGCACATTGACTCAGTACTGCTACTCCACGTTTAAAGCCTCATTATTACCTCAACTACTACGTACCCCTGCACATTGACTCAGTACTGCTACTCCTCGTTTAAAGCCTTGTTATTACCTCAACTCCTACGTACCCCTGCACATTGACTCAGTACTTCCTGTATTCAGCCTCGTTATTACCTCAACTACTAATTAACACTGCATATTGACTCAGTACTTCCTGTATAAAGCCTCGTTAATACCTCAACTACTACGTACCCCTGCACATTGACTCAGTACTGCTAATCCTCGTTTAAAGCCTCCTTATTACCTCAACTACTACGTACCCCTGCACATTGACTCAGTACTGCTGCTCCTCGTTTAAAGCCTTGTTATTACCTCAACTACTACGTACCCCTGCACATTGACTCAGTACTTCCTGTATTCAGCCTCGTTATTACCTCAACTACTACGTACCTCTGCACATTGACTCAGTGCTTCCTGTATAAAGCCTCGTTATTACCCCTCAACTACTACGTACTTGCACATTGACTCAGTACTGCTACCTCTGTTTATAGCCTCGTTATTACCTCAACTACTACGTACTCCCTGCACATTGACTCAGTACTGCTAATCCCTCGTATATAGCCTCGTTATTACCTCTCAACTACTACGTACCCTCACATTGACTCAGTACTGCTACTCCTCTTAAAACCTCGTTATTACCTCAACTACTACGTACCCTGCACATTGACTCAGTACTGCTACCCTTGTTTAAAGCCTCGTTATTACATCAACTACTACGTACTCCTGCACATTGACTCAGTACTGCTACTCCTCGTTTAAAGCCTTGTTATTACCTCAACTACAACGTACCCCTGCACATGGATTCAGTACTGCTACTCCTCGTATATAGCCTCGTTATTACCTCAACTACTACGTACCCCTGCACATTGACTCAGTACTGCTACTCCTTGTTTAAAGCCTCGTTATTACCTCAACTACTACGTACCTCTGCACATTGACTCAGTACTGCTACTCCTCGTTTAAAGCCTCGTTATTACCTCAACTACTACGTACCCCTGCACATTGACTCAGTACTGCTAATCCTCGTTTAAAGCCTCGTTATTACCTCAACTACTACGTACCCCTGCACATTGACTCAGTACTTCCTGTATTCAGCCTCGTTATTACCTCAACTACAACGTACCCCTGCACATTGACTCAGTGCTTCCTGTATAAAGCCTCGTTATTACCTCAACTACTACGAACCCCTGCACATTGACTCAGTACTGCTACTCCTTGTTTATAGCCTCGTTATTACCTCAACTACTACGTACCCATGCACATTGACTTAGTACTTCCTGTATTCTGCTTCGTTATTGTTTGTATTGTGTTACTATTTCCTTTTTAATTTAGCAAATATTTCTTCCTTTTTAACTCTGCGTTGTTGGGAATAGGCTGGTAAAGTAAGTATTTCACTGTAAAGTCTACACCTGTCGTTACTCTATACCTGTCGTTACGCTACACCTGTCGTTACTCTACACCTGTCGTTACGCTACACCCGTCGTTACTCTACACGCGTCGTTACTCTACACCTGTCGTTACTCTACACCTGTTGTTAAGCTACACCTGTTGTTACTCTACACCTGTTGTTAAGCTACACGTGTTGTTACTCTACACCTGTTGTTACTCTACACCTGTTGTTACTCTACACCTGTTGTTAAGCTACACCTGTTGTTAAGCTACACCTGTCGCTACTCTACACCTGTTGTTAAGCTACACCTGTTGTTAAGCTACACCCGCTGCTACCTACACCTGTCAGCATTACTTACACCTGTCGTTATTCTACACCTGTCGTTACTCGACACATGTCGTTACTCTACACCTGTTGTTACTCTACACCTGTTGTTAAGCTACACCTGTTGTTACGCTTACACCTGTCGCTACTTCTACACCCGCTGCTACTCTACACCTGTCGTTACTTACACCTGTTGTTACTCTACACCTGTTGTTACTACACACCTGTCGTTACTCTACACCTGTCGCTTCTCTACACCTGTTGTTACTTCTACACCCTGTCGTTACCTACACCTGTCGTTACTTCTACACCTGTCGTTGCTACACCTGTCGCTACTTCACACCTGTCGTTACTTCTACACCTGTCGTTACTTCCACACCTGTTGTTAAGCTACACCTGTCGTTACTCTACACCTGGCTGTTACTTTCTACACCTGTTGTTACTTCTACACCGCTGCTACGCTTACACCTGTTGTTACTCTACACCTGTCGTTACGTTACTCTACACCTGTCGTTACTCTACACCTGTCGTTACTTCTACACCTGTTGTTACTCTACACCTGTTGTTACTCTACACCTGTTGTTACTCTACACCTGTTGTTACTCTACACCTGTCATTACTCTACACCTGTTGTTAAGCTACACCTGTCGTTACTCTACACCTGTTGTTACTCTACACCTGTCGCTACTCTACACCCGCTGTTACTCTACACCTGTTGTATTCGACGCTGTGAACATTAAATGCTAAGGGAAACGAGGTAATTGTGATGGTAGCCATTTTGACGAAACCTAAAAAGATTAACCTCCACACGTGGTACCATTGAAAAGCCCAGAATGTCCTCTCAAAGGTACAACAGGGACCTGACACAGTGGCTAGCATACCAAACACTAATTTCCATTAGAGAAGATGAATAGCAGGTTCTCAGGAGGATATAACAGTAATGTGTTATTTGATAAGATCAGGTATTGACTTTAGAGAGAGAGAGCCAGGTCCCAAGGTGCCCTCTGAACCACAGTCTGCTAGGCTATGTTCCAAAATCAATCCCTACCCCTAGACACTACCCCTAGACACTACTCCCTAGACACTACCCCCTAGACACTACCCCTAGACACTACCACCTAGATACTACCACCTAGACATTAACCCCTAGACACTACCCCTAGACCCTACATACTACCCTTAGACACTACTCCCATATACTCACCCCTATATACTACCCCTAGACACTACCCCTAGACACTACCCCCTAGACACTACCCCTAGACACTACACCCTAGACACTACACCCTATATACTACCCCCTAGACCCTACATACTACCCCTTAGACACTACCCTCTATATACTACCCCCTAGACACTACCACCTAGACACTACCCCCTAGACACTACACCCTAGACACTACCCCTAGACACTACCCCTAGACACTACCCCCTAGACACTACCCCCTAGACACTACCACCTAGACACTACACCCTATATACTACACCCTAGACCCTTCCACATATATATATATTTTTTTTACCCCTTTTTCTCCCCAATTTCGTGGTATCCAATTGTTGTAGTAGCGACTATCTTGTCTCATCGCTCCAACTCCCGTACGGGCTCGGGAGAGGCGAAGGTTGAAAGTCATGCGTCCTCCGAAACGTACTGTTTCTTAACATAGCACTCATCCAACCCGAAGCCAGGCGCACCAATGTGTCGGAGGAAACACCGTGCACTCTGGCAACCTTGGGTTAGGGCGCACTGCGCCCGGCCCGCCAGGAGTCGCTTGTGCGCGATGAGACAAGGACATCCCAATGGACCAAGCCCTCCCTAACCCGGACGACGCTAGCCAATTGTGCGTCACCCCACGGACTCTTCCCCGTCGCGGGCCGGGCCACGACAGAGCCTGGGGCACGAACTCCAGGGACTCTGATGGCACAGCTGGCGCTGCAGTACAGCGCCTACCCACTGCGCCACATGGGAGGCCAAGGTTTCATGACATTGATCTGCAACAGCAGCTGCTCTCCGGTTTGACGGGCTCCAACACAGTTCCACCTCCGACACCGTCTAAAATATCCGCTGTGGCTGTCTGCTATCACCGGTTACAGCTTGATCTGATTGAAGCTAACACAACTCCCCTACACAACCCCCTCTACACAACTCCCTACACACAACCCCCTCTACACAACCCTCCTCTACCCAACCCCTACACAATCCTCCTCTACACAAACCCCTCTACACACCCCCTCTACACAACCCCCTCTACACAACCCCCTCTACACAACCCCCTCCACACAACCACCCTCTACACTACCCCCTCTACACAACCCCCTCTACACAACCTCCCTTCACACAACCACCCCTCTACACAACCCCCTTCCACAACCCCCTCTACACAACCACCTCTACATGTGCAACATTGAATCGGATCTCAACCCTTCTCATAAAAGTAGGTCTTTACCTGGTTGTAACAGAGACCACCTGGTTGTAACAGAGACCACCTTTGCAGTAACAGACCACCTGGTAGTAACAGAGACCACCTGGTAGTAACAGAGACCACCTGGTAGTAACAGAGACCATCTGGTAGTAACAGAGACCATCTGGTAGTAACAGAGACCACCTAGTTGTAACAGATACCATCTGGTAAACAGCAACAGAGACTCTGGTTGTAACAGAGACCATCTGCTTGTAACATCTGGTTGTAACAGAGACCACCTGGTTGTAACAGAGACCACCTGGTTGTAACAGTTTATAACCTCTAAACCCCTCTGTTGCACAGTTTATAACCTCTAAACCCCTCTGTTCCACAGTTTATAACCTCTAAACCCATCTGTTGCACAGTTTGACCTCTAAACCCCTCTGTTGCACAGTTTGACCTCTAACCCCCTCTGTTGCACAGTTTGACCTCTAACCCCCTCTGTTGCACAGTTTGACCTCTAAACCCCTCTGTTGCACAGTTTGACCTCTAACCCCCTCTGTTGCACAGTTTGACCTCTAAACCCCTCTGTTCCACAGTTTATAACCTCTAAACCCATCTGTTGCACAGTTTGACCTCTAACCCCCTCTGTTGCACAGTTTGACCTCTAACCCCCTCTGTTCCACAGTATCTCAGTTTATAACCTCTAAACCCCTCTGTTCCACAGTTTATAACCTCTAAACCCCTCTGGTCCACAGTTTATAACCTCTAAACCCCTCTGTTCCACAGTTTATAACCTCTAAACCCCTCTGTTCCACAGTTTATAACATCTAACCCCCTCTGTTTCACAGTTTATTACCTCTAAACCCCTCTGTTGCACAGTTTGACCTCTAAACCCCTCTGTTGCACAGTTTATAACCTCTAAACCCTCTGGTCCACAGTTTATAACCTCTAAAACCCTGTTCCACAGTTTATAACCTCTAAACCCCTCTGTTTATAACCTCTAAACCCCTCTGTTTATAACCTCTGACCCCTCAGTTTATAACCTCTAACCCTCAGTTTATAACCTCTAACCCTCAGTTTATAACCTCTAACCCTCTGTTTATAACCTCTAAACCCTTCTGTTTATAACCACTAAACTCCCCTGTTCCACAGTAATAGTTATGAGCAGCTTTATGGCATTAGCTAAACCAGACCAGACTAAACTTCTAGAGGCCTTACACTGTTTTTATTGACAACACTGTTTTTTTCTGTTTTTTTATTGACAAATGTATTTTTTTTTTATTGACAACAGTGAGTGAACACTTACTCCGTAATACCTGGCTGTACTCACCGGCATTCACCCCCCCCCCCACGCTACTAAACGAATGAGAAGAAAAAGTCCTCCAAGAGCATCTAACGACCCTGAGTGGTTATGTATGATAACATTGGTAAAATCAGACTAGCTCTCTGCTGCCACCTGGTGTTTAATGAATGACAACAGTTTGTGACAGCCTAAAACGCAGAACTGCTGGCCCATGTTGACTCCAATCCTTCCCACAGTTGTGTCAAGTTGGCTGGATGTCCTTTGGTGGGGGGTCCATTCTTGATACAAACAGGAAACTGTTGAGCGTGAAAAACCTAGCGACGCTGCAGTTCTTGACACAAACCGGTGCACCTGGCATCTACTACCATTCTCCGTTCAAAGACAGTTAAATCTTTTGTCACGCCCATTCACCCTCTGAAAGGCACCCACACACAATCCATGTCTCAATTATCTCAAGACTTAAAAATCCTTCTTACCCCCGCGATGTTGACCTCCCTCCATGCCCAGGGACTTGACCAGACACGCCCGATGATGGCTGAACTGGTCAAACGTGTGCTTCCCATGATACCTTCCTATTCCACTCTGACTCCCAAAGACACGCTACCTCTCCAACTCAGTCCCAAGGACACTCTACCCCTCCAACTCAGTCCCAAAGACACGCTACCCTCCAACTCAGTCCTACCCTCCAACTCAGTCCCAAAGACACGCTACCCTCCAACTCAGTCCCAAAGACACGCTACCCTCCAACTCAGTCCCAAAGACACACTACCCTCCAACTCAGTCCCAAGGACACGCTACCCTCCAACTCAGTCCCAAGGACACGCTACCCTCCAACTCAGTCCCAAGGACACGCTACTCCTCCAACTCAGTCCCAAGGACACGCTACCCTCCAACTCTGTCCCAAAGACACGCTTACCCTCCAACTCTGTCCCAAAAGACACGCCACCCTCCAACTCTGTCCCAAAGACACGCTACCCCTCCAACTCTGTCCCAAAGACACGCTACCCTCCAACTCAGTCCCAAAGACACGCTACCTCCAACTCAGTCCCAAAGACACGCTACCCTCCAACTCAGTCCCAAAGACACGCTACCCTCCAACTCAGTCCCAAAGACACGCTACCCTCCAACTCAGTCCCAAAGACACGCTTACCCTCCAACTCAGTCCCAAGGACACGCTACCCTCCAACTCAGCCCCAAAGACACGCTAAGCCTCCAACTCAGCCCCAAAGACACACTACCCTTCAACTCAGTCCCAAGGACACGCTACCTCCAACTCAGCCCCAAAGACACGCTACCCTTCAACTCAGTCCCAAGGACACGCTACCCCTCCAACTCAGCCCCAAAGACACGCTACCCTTCAACTCAGTCCCAAGGACACGCTTACCCTCCAACTCAGCCCCAAAGACACGCTACCCTCCAACTCAGCCCCAAAGACACGCTACCCTTCAACTCAGTCCCAAGGGACACGCTACCCTCCAACTCAGCCCCCAAAGACACGCTACCCTTCAACTCAGTCCCAAGGACACGCTACCTCCAACTCAGTCCCAAAGACACGCTAACCTCCAACTCAGTCCCAAAGACACGCTACCCTCCAACTCAGCCCCAAAGACACGCTACCCTCCAACTCAGTCCCAAAGACACGCTACCCTCCAACTCAGTCCCAAAGACACGCTACCCTCCGACTCAGTCCCAAGGACACGCTACCCTCCAACTCAGTCCCAAAGACACGCTACCCTCCGACTCAGTCCCAAAGACACGCTACCCTCCAACTCAGTCCCAAAGACACGCTACTCCTCCAACTCAGTCCCAAAGACACGCTACCCTCCGACTCAGTCCCAAGGACACGCTACTCCTCCAACTCAGTCCCAAGGACACGCTACTCCTCCGACTCAGTCCCAAGGACACGCTACTCCTCCAACTCAGTCCCAAAGACACACTACCCTCCAACTCAGTCCCAAAGACACACTACCCTCCAACTCAGTCCCAAAGACACACTACCCTCCAACTCAGTCCCAAAAGACACGCTACCCTCCAACTCAGTCCCAAAGACACGCTACCCTCCAACTCAGTCCCAAAGACACGCTACCTCCAACTCAGTCCCAAAGACACACTACCCTCCAACTCAGTCCCAAAAAGAAAAGCTTGCAACGTTGCAGTTCTGGACACAACTGCGGTGCTCTTGGCACCTACTACCATTCTCTGTTCAAAGGCAGTTAAATCTTTTTGTTACGCCCTCTGAATGGCACACATACCAATCCATGTCTCAATTATCTCTAAGGCTTAAAATCCTTCTTAACATGTCTCCTCCTTCTTCATCTACACTGATTTGAAGTGGATTTAACAGGTGACATCAATAAGGGATCATAGTTTTCACCTGATTCACCTGGTCAGTCTGTGTCATGGAAAGAGCAGGTGTTCCTAATGTTTTTGTACACTCAAGTCTATATTGTATGGTATGTCTGTCCCATATGGTATGCTATTTTCAGTATATGTAGTGGCACTACTTTTGACTAGAGCTCTATGGGCGCCTGCTCAAAAGTAGTGCACTGAATCGGGAATAGTGTGTCATATGGGTGGCCTGGAGACGACTAATAAAGGCACATTGAATTACATTGAATTGACGTTATTGTACGAGCCAGATAGGGTTTCCAGGTGCAGCAGGAGAATTAAAAACAACAGATGACCGTTGCATTTTACGAGCAGCCATTTTACCCTCTACTACCACCACCATCCACTTCAAAAGGAAAGAGGCAACAACATTTCTCTAACACTGGGGCATATGCGCCAACGTTTATGTGTGCGAACATTAAGGCCTACTTTGCTCTAAAACCTGGTTTTCCACAGTAGTTCATTGATTAGCCTACTTCATCTTTTTAACTGTAGTTAAGTGATATAACTTCATGAATAGTATTATATAATGCCGTTAAAAAATTAAACATTAATTTGATACAAATTCATACAACAGAAGTATTTTTTAAATGAAGACATGGAAGGTACAGACTAAAGAAACTCATATAATATCTTTTGATAATAATGTATTGGTGTCTCTGCTCTTCCCAAAATTACCAGTTTTTCCTGAGAAAGGTAGGAAGATTCCCGGAATCATAAGGGAAGAAGTAGGAAATAATAAATCCTCCAATAAGGATTTCTGGAATGCCGTAGATTTTGGGAAGTTACCTAAATGTAACCTAACTTCACTGTGTCTATCCATCAATCACAAACAGGTGCAGCTGACACCGGCCGCTAGTATTAGAATCACAGTCAGGGCGACCAGAGTCCCAGAGCCACAATGGACGCCGTGACGTCCCAGATGTAGGTGCCCTTGGAGAAAGTCAACCAGTGGGGTCCTCATGGCCAGCCTGACCCTGCGAACCTTCTGGTTTCTGGGGAGGGTACCGCACCATGTGGACCTCCTCCATGCTCAGGGACTTGACCAGACACGCCCGATGATGGCTGAACTGGTCAAAGGTGTGCTTTCCATGATACCTTCCTGTTCCACTCTGACCTGTGGAATGGGGTTAGAGATGTTAGACGTTATGATGTTAAAGTTTCAGGTTTACCGAAATCCCTGCTGGAAGATTCCCGAATCAGGAGGGACTAAACAGGAAATCCAGGAATCTTCCAACCAGGATTTCGGCAAACCTGGAACATTTGGGAAAGTTGCTGGAATTTTTCAACCATAGTCCAAATTCAAGGATTCCTATGTTGGCAACTGTATACCGCTTCATTCCAGCAAACCTTTTCTATTATTGTTAGGATATATGCGAAAGCAGTCAGGTGGCTCTCTGATTCAGAGGGGTTGGGGGTTAAATGGGAAGACACATTTTGGTTGATTCAGTTGTGCAACTGACTAGGCATCCTTTCCAATAAAAGACAGAACTAATTTTTCAGTTCTTTGACAATCTTAAACAAACAAAGATAAATCATAGAATTAGATTAGAATGAAATTATAGATTAAAACGAAGATCAGAAAAAAAACACACTAGCAAGCAAACAGCAGCCCGCCATGTGCAAAATCAGTGGCTCGTCATTCATTACAGAGGATCGGGTGATGGCAAGCTGACACCGCTAACAACAGTCGGGGCGGGGGGGCTTACACCACCAGGGTTGTGAGTTTAGTTACAGTGTCGGGACACACGAAGACATTAGACATTATTCCTAAAGCCAGGGAACCAGGCACAGGGACATGTCTTTCATTGAATGTACGCGGCCACTACAGGTACTAGACTGCCAGCGCCAGATTTGCCAAAGTCTCCAACAGGTGTAGTTCGCCACCAGCAATTAGCAGATGGCAGTCGAGCAGACCAGGAGACCGAAAAGCAAAAGACTGTTGCTGTCACGGCCCAGATGTAGGTTTTCCTAGAGAAGCCGACCAGTGGCGTCCTCATGGCCAGCCTGACCCTGCGAGCCTTCTGGGCGGTTCTGGGGAGGGTACCGCACCATGTTGACCTCCTCCATGCCCAGGGACTTGACCAGACACGCCCGATGATGGCTGAACTGGTCAAAGGTGTGTTCCTATGATACCTTCCTGTTCCACTTGACCTGTGGGGTTCATAGGTCACAGGCTAGGGGTCAGATGGAGAGGTCAAAGGGTCATGGGACTTGTTAAGGATTAGATGTTAGCTGCATGACGCTCTAGCAGCACTTCTTCAACTCAGTCCCAAGAACACGCTACCTTCCGACCTTGGGTCCTAAGGACCCGCTACCTCCGCCTCAGTCCCATGGGACACCGCTTACCCTCCGCCTCAGTCCCAAGGACACCTACCCTCCGACCTCAGTCCCAAGGACACCTACCCTCCGACTCAGTCCCAAGGACACTCTACTCCTCCGACTCAGTCCCAAGGACCCGCAATTCTCCGACTCAGTCCCAAGGGACCCGCTACCTCCGCCCTCAGTCCTAGGACACCGCCATCTCCGCCTCAGTCCCAAGGACACCGCTACCCTCCACTCAGTCCCAAGGACACTTTACCTCGGACTCAGTCCTGCGACACTCTACCCTCCGACTCAGTCCCAAGGACACTCTTACCCTCCGACTCAGTCCCAAGGACACTCTACTCCTCCGACTCAGTCCTAAGGACACTCTACCCTCCGACTCAGTCCTACACACTCTAACCCCTCCGGCTCAGTCCTGGACACTCTACCCTCCGACTCAGTCCCAAGGACACTCTACCCTCCGACTCAGTCCCAAGGACACTCTACCCTCCGACTCAGTCCCAAGGACACTCTACCCTCCGGCTCAGTCCCAAGGACACTCTATCCTCCGACTCAGTCCCAAGGACACTCTATCCTCCGACTCAGTCCCAAGGACACTCTACCCTCCGACTCAGTCCCAAAGACGCTGGATTATCTCTGTGGTAACTTGTCCCCTAAAGAGGACTCTATATGGATTATCTCTATGGTAATTTGTCTCCTAAAGAGGATCTCTATATGGATTATCTCTGTGGTAACTTGTCCCCTAAAGAGGATCTCTATATGTATGGATTATCTCTATGGTAACTTGTCCCCTAAAGAGGATCTCTACATGGATTATCTCTGTGGTAACTTGTCCCCTAAAGAGGATCTCTATATGGATTATCTCTGTGGTAACATGTCCCCTAAAGAGGACTCTATATGGATTATCTCTGTGGTAACTTGTCTCCTAAAGAGGACTCTATATGGATGTATTATTTCTGTGTATTGTATCTGTACATGATGAACTCTGAATTACTCAAAGGGGGTTTATGTTCCTCTCAGAAATGCTGTTCTATTTACATCGGCCTCACCCCCTCATCACACCAGCCTTTAGATGCTGTTCTATTTACATTAGTCTCACCCCCTCATCACACCAGCCTTTAGATGCTGTTCTATTTACATTAGTCTCCCCCCCTCATCACACCAGCCTTTAGATGCTGTTCTATTTACATTAGTCTCACCCCCTCATCACACCAGCCTTTAGATGCTGTCCTATTTACATTAGTCTCACCCCTCATCACACCAGCCTTTAGATGCTGTCTATTTACATTAGTCTCACCCCCTCATCACACCAGCCTTTAGATGCTGTTCTATTTACATTAGTCTCACCCTCATCACACCAGCCTTTAGATGCTGTTCTATTTACATTAGTCTCACCCCTCATCACACCAGCCTTTAGATGCTGTTCTATTTACATTAGTCTCACCCCCTCATCACACCAGCCTTTAGATGCTGTTCTATTTACGATTAGTCTCACCCCTCATCACACCAGCCTTTAGATGCTGTTCTATTTACATTAGTCTCACCCCTCATCACACCAGCCTTTAGATGCTGTTCTATTTACATTAGTCTCACCCCCCTCATCACACCAGCTTTTAGATGCTGTTCTATTTACATTAGTCTCACCCCCTCATCACACAGCCTTTTAGATGCTGTTCTATTTACATTAGTCTCACCCCCTCATCACACCAGCCTTTAGATGCTGTGACACCCTGAGGAGATTGTTGGGCCTGGGGTGTTTAGGTTACTGTAAACTTGGTATTGTTTGATTGGTCAATGGTGCTTGGTTTTGGGTTGAGAAGGTTCCACCTTCAGATGTTCTACAGGTAATGAAATGCATTGGTTCTCTCTCTTATCCTGTATCCAGTCCATGGAGGAAGGTTGTATGATCAATTCTCGCTTCCTAGAATTCTCGGCCTCTGGCCTAGTGAGTGTCTCGTTGTTCATGCTTTGTCCTATAAGTTAACTGTAGGATCTATGTGGTTGGAATATATGCCTTGTAACGCTAACGCCTTGTTAATGTTTGTAATTAATCTTAAGCAATTCCCTGCCTGTTCAATGTTAATTAACCATCTGTTTGATGTAGACATCCATTCATTGTTCAATGTTAATTAATCATCTGCCTTTGATGTAGACAATTCTCAGATCCATTCTTGTTCAATGTTAATTAACCATCTGCCTTTGATGTAGACAATTCTCAGACCCATTCTTGTTAGTCAACGTCAACTCATTGTCTAATGCTTGCTTGTACATTTTAATTATCTTTATAGAGTCATGGTAAACATTTTAATGGGTTAATTGCTTCGTCTTTGTTACGGGTTTTATGTGACGTATATCTAATATACTTGTATATACACGTATTACTACTTACCACAGTCAGAGGGTGAATTTAGACACAGTTGACTTGAGTTTATTTTATTTTACAGGACAGAGCACATTAATCAACGTTTCAGTAAAAGTGCGGTTTTTAGCCAGCCGGCTAATTTTCAACCGCAGTCCCTGGGCAGGTTATTAAAAACAATTACAATATAGACAATAGCAACATAGAACAAGCAAGACGTAGCAACATAGACAGAGCAACATAGAGCAAAAGCAGCAAGACAAAATTCATAAAAGCAACAAAGTGTTTCTATCTGTCGACTGCAGGCTAGCCACCATTGGACTGTCGTAGGCATGACGACTTTAGTGGCTGTGTGTGTGTCGGCCGGCAGTGGCATCATACCAGCTGCCGTCAGTTAACCAAAATCGCACAAATACCGGCTAAGTGTGCCAACCAACAGTATATTCACCAGAGGTCCGGCTAGCGTGCCAACCAACAGTATATTCACCAGAGGTCCGGCTAGTGTGCCAACCAACAGTATATTCACCAGAGGTACGGCTAGCGTGCCAACCAACAGTATATTCACCAGAGGTACGGCTAGCGTGCCAACCAACAGTATATTCACCAGAGGTCCGGCTAGCGTGCCAACCAACAGTATATTCACCAGAGGTCCGGCTAGCGTGCCAACCAACAGTATATTCACCAGAGGTCCGGCTAGCGTGCCAACCAACAGTATATTCACCAGAGGTCCGGCTAGCGTGCCAACCAACAGTATATTCACCAGAGGTCCGGCTAGCGTGCCAACCAACAGTATATTCACCAGAGGTCCGGCTAGCGTGCCAACCAACAGTATATTCACCAGAGGTCCGGCTAGCGTGCCAACCAACAGTATTTTCACCAGAGGTCCGGCTAGCGTGCCAACCAACAGTATATTCACCAGAGGTCCGCCAGCGATCCTAAAGCCTAACAGTATTAAAAGACAAGTTTTTCTTACCTACACCCCCAAAGGGCAGTATAGGGTGTAGTGCATAATAACGGTTGACTGTCACCCCACCACTGGTAGTCTCAGCCAGCATTCGCTTTATCACCTTATGGACAGAGACAGAGAGAGGGATGTCATTTATCACCTTATGGACAGAGACAGAGAGAGGTGTCCTTTATCACCTTTAACAGAGAGACAGATGTTTTTATCACCTTATGGACAGAGAGGGATATCCTATGGACAGAGACAGAGAGAGAGATGTCTATCACAGGACAGAGAGAGGGATGTCATTTATCACTTAAGAGACAGAGATGTCTTTATCACCTTATGGACAGAGACAGGGATGTCTTTTATCACCAAAGAGACAGAGAGATGTCTTTTATCACCTTATGGACAGAGTGAGGGATGTCATTTATCACCTTATGGACAGAGACAGAGATGTCTTTTATCACCTTATGGACAGAGACAGAGAGAGGGATGTCTTTTATCACCTTATGGACAGAGACAGAGAGAGAGATGTCTTTTATCACCTTAATGACAGAGACAGGGATGTATTTTATCACCTTATGGACAGAGACAGAGAGAGGGATGTCTTTTATCACCTTAATGACAGACAGAGAGAGGGATGTATTTTATCACCTTATGGACAGAGACAGAGAGAGGGATGTATTTTATCAGCTTAATGACAGAGACAGAGAGAGAGATGTATTTTATCACCTTAATGACAGACAGAGAGAGGGATATATTTGATCACCTTATGGACAGAGACAGAGAGAGGGATATATTTGATCACCTTAATGACAGAGACAGAGAGAGGGGTGTCTTATCACCTTATGGACAGAGACAGAGAGAGAGATGTCTTTTATCAGCCCCATCATATGTAAATACATACTGTACATACCCCAAAATAAGGACAATTGTTGTTGCCACAGTAACAGATGACCTCCTTCCAGTATATAAACAACATTTCAGCAGGAGTTCAACTAAAAGTGACCCATGCCCAATCCAGGTGTAATCTCCACTTTTCCTCCTGTTTTGGGGGATTTCAGCCCTACTCCATAGCTTGCTCACTAGCTCCCTCCAGACCTTACCTTCTTGTTGGAGGAGAAGACGTGAGCGCCAGGGGCTTCTCTCTCGTTGATGAAGTGGATGGCTTCATCTATGTCGCTGACGGTCACTATGGGCAACAGGGGCCCGAAGATCTCCTCCTGCATCAGCCTAGCCTGGGGGGCACGTCCTTCACCACCGTGGGGCTGAGGGGGTCAGGGGTCAAAGTTTTTTTGACAGACCAACCAAGCATAACTTCTCCGGCTGGAGGATTCTCAATTAGTACATTCTTAGTTTGAGGATTCCCAGTTAGAGGATTCCCAGTTGGGAGATTCCTGGAATCAAGAGAGCCGAAGCAGGAGGGAATCCTCCAACTGAGCCACACTTGGTCCCATGCAACGGCAGGGTTGTGGGTTTGATTCTCACGGGGGACCAGTACAAATTAAATTGTATGCACTCACTACTCCGGATAAGAGCATCTGCTAAATGACTAAAAATGTTGTTTTTTTTATTGTAAAAAAAAATGTAATTCTCCAATTTGAGATTTCTGAAAAACCTTGTAACTTTGGGAAATGTTGCCAACCCAAGGGGAAATACAGTAATATTAAAACCCAAGTCTGCCCAACTACTAACTAATGTGTCACCAAATATCTGTGAGCCCAATGAGACTGCGTACCAATATAGCGCTGTGATGAGTCACTCTGCCCCCCTACTGTTGCCGTGTAGCCCTCCAGTAGAGTCATCAAGCGGTTGAAGTGGCGCTGGTTGATGATGCGGCCGTAGTCAGGGGAGGATTTGGGGTCAGGCCCATAAAACTCCTAGGATTAAGGAAAACAACGTGTGGATTAGATGCTAGCTGAGAGTAAGGGGTTGCTACCTACAGTCAATCAGGGTCGGGGTCAATTCTGGAAGGGAATTGAAATCAAATTCATGAATTGGGAAGATTCTCATAGAAAACTATGGACCCCCCCCCCAAGTGTTTTATTTATGAATCTAATAATTTCATTTCACTTCCCAAATTGACTGAATTGAACATCTGAATTGATACCATACTGTGTACATTAATATACAATGTAATAAGGTAGTAATCCATTGACAGAGCTATCGTAGCATCCTTGCTAGCTAGCTACAGTAGAGATAGAGAGGACGTAAGAGACCAGTAGTGTCTGCCGGATGCCCTCCACCACTCTGTTCTGGATGCTGGGTTCACACAGGATGTAGTCTGGGGCGATGCACGTCTGACCACAGTTCACAAACTTCCCCACGTGATACGCCTGCGGTGGATGAACAAAAACAACACGAAGAGAAACATTAAATGAAAAAATATACCACAGACATCAAATCAATACGCATATTTCACATACACTTTGAACATTTTTCAGTTTCAAGCATTCTGATGATTTGTAAAAAGGAGCTAAGCATGCTGTTGTCTCATTACATATAACGACCCTTTAGGGTTAAACAATTCTGGGGGAAAAATCCTCAAATCCCCTGGTTTTCCAGAAATCTTGGGTGGAGGGTTATATATTTCCTGCTTATTCCCTTCTAACTCCGGGGAATCTCAAAAGGGATTTCTGGAAAACCTTGGAGTTTTGGGAATGTTTTTACAATTTTGCAACCCTATGACCCTTAAATCCTGCTCCTCACATCTTTCTCAACTTTCTACATCACCAACTGCCAAAACATTAGCCACGATGCTAAGCTAATACACGTCAGCTGAAACTGCTTTGCTAGTCAAAGATGCTAACTAGCACAAAACTCCCTATCAAAGATGCTAACTAGTACAAAACTTCCTATCAAAGATGCTAACTGTTAAAGCTAGCTCACTATGTCATCTCCAGCTGATATCAACAGGTGGTGGGGCTGTTACCTTGACCAACAATATGGCTGTTATATTACTGACACCATGTATTACAGAAAACATGTATGACAGACCACAGGTATTACAGACCAAATGTAATTACTATGAACTACATTGAGGTTTCTGACCGGCATGCGACTCTGAGATCGACGTCCTTATCGATGTAACAGGGGCTCTTCCCCCCCAGCTCCAGGGTCACGGGGGTGAGGTGTCGGGCTGCTGCCTCCATCACCAGTTTACCCACAGTGCTGTTCCCTGTGTAGAAGACGTGGTCGAAACGCTGGACGCAGCAACTCCTGGGTCTCTGACACGCCCCCACACACTACAGGGTACAGCTCCTGGAAAGACCCCAACATTAATTAACAGGACAGTTCATCCCAGAACCAAAACTGCTTAGATGCATGCTAAGATGCTTGCAAATTAAGAATGCTGTGTACTATCCTTTTAAGCATGCTGTGTACTATCCCCTTTATCCTATCCCTTTAAGCGTGCTGTGAACTATTCCTTTAACTATCCCTTTAAACGTGCTGTGAACTATCCCTTTAAGAGTGCTGTGTACTACACAGTTAACTAACTATCCCTTTAAACGCGTGAACTATCCCTTTAAGTGCTGTACTACACCGTTATGCTGTGAACTATCCCTTTAAACGTGCTGTGAACTATCCCTTTAAAGCGTGCTGTGTACTACACCATTAAGCATGCTGTGAACTATCCCTTTAAGCGTGCTGTAACTATCCCTTTAAGCGTGCTGTGAACTATTCCTTTAAGCGTGCAGTGAACTATCCCTTTAAACGTGCTGTGAACTATCCCTTTAAGTGCTGTACTACACCGTTAAGCATGCTGTGAACTATCCCTTTAAACGTGCTGTGAACTATCCCTTTAAGCGTGCTGTGTACTACACCGTTAAGCATGCTGTGAACTATCCCTTTAAGCATGCTGTGAACTATCCCTTTAAACGTGCTGTGAACTATCCCTTTAAGTGTGCTGTGTACTACACCGTTAAGCGGGGATGTAGCCAGTATATGTGTATGACATCACAGCAACAGAGGACTTGTCTATACTACACGCAGTAATAAGGTCATGCTGTAATATTGGAGATAAATCACTGACTATTGGCTCACAGTCACAGGACTAAAACAGTTCAGCTCAGATTGCTCTCATAAACTGAGTGTACAAAACATTAAGAACACCTTCCGAATATTGAGTTGCTTTCACCTGGTCAGTCTATGTCATGGAAAGAGCAGGTGTTCCTAATGTTTTGTACACTCAGGTGTACCACCTATATATGGGTGGTGTACCAAATAGCACCCTATTCCCTATATAGTGCACTACTTTTGACCAGGGCCCATAGGGTTCTTGTCTAAAGTAGTGCACTATATAGGAATGGGGTGCCATTTGAGGGACAGTTACATACAGTATTCTCATACAGCAGACAAGGGGAATAGAATAGGGACCTGGTCCAGATATCGTGGGAGCAGAGCTTTGAGGAGACTAGCTGAGTATACACTCAGCTCAGACGGCTTCACCACAGCTGCATTGCCTGCAGAGAGAGGGAGAGGAGGGGGGGAGAATAAGAGAGGGAGAGAGAATAAGAGAGAGAGAGAATAAGAGAGAGAGAGAGAGAGAGAGAGAGAGGGAGAATGAACAGTGTGTGAATGGGATGACATCACTAACAGTGTGTGTGTGTGTGTGTGTGTGTGTGAATGGATGACATCATTAACAGTGTGTGTGTGTGTGTGTGTGTGTGTGTGTGTGTGTGTGTGTGTGTGTGTGTGTGTGTGTGTGTGTGTGTGTGTGTGTGTGAATGGGATGACATCACTAAACACTGTGTGTGAATTGGATGACATCACTCAGTGGTAGCAGAATGCCAGACATCTTAGGGAGATGGATAATGCTGTGTGTACGTGTCAGTGAGGGATGGAGAGACAATACTGAATACAAGACAACTACAGTGGTGGGAAAAGTAGGAGAGGAGGGGGGGGGGGGGTCGTTGGGGCGTACCTGCAGCGATAGCCCCGACCAGGGGCTGCAGGGTTAGGGCCCAGGGGTAGTTCCAGGCCCCGATAATGAGGACCACTCCCAGGGGCTCCGGCTGGATGTACGCCTTCAAGTACAGTACATTACAGTACATTACATTCAACTTTATTCATCCTTTTGAGTCCCAAGTAGAACCCTTTTCCCAAGAGTTCCAAGTAGAACCCTTTTGAGTTCCAAGTAGAACCCTTTTTCCAAGAGTTCCAAGTGTTGAGAAGCAGAACCCTTTTGAGTTCCAAGAGTTCCCAAGTAGAACCCTTTGAGTTCCAAGTAGAACCTTTTGAGTTCCAAGTAGAACCCTTTTGAGTTCCAAGTAGAACCTTTTTGAGTTCCAAGTAGAACCCTTTTGAGTTGAGTTTTGAGTTCCAAGCAGAACCCTGTTGAGTTCCAAGCAGAACCCTGTTGAGTTCCAAGCAGAACCCTGTTGAAAGGGTTATTCAAAGGGGACAGCGGCAGAACCATTTTAAGTTCTAGATATAACTTTGATTCTAACAGTGTAGCTAAGTGTAAAGTCTTCCGTAAGTCCTAAAGTCTTCCATAGCGTACCTGGTCTGAGATGGTGAGGAGGTTCCTCTCTACAGGCCGAGGAGCAGCCCACTGGGCCAGCTTCGACACAGCCAGGCTGATCTCATTCTCCAGGCCGATCAACTCAAACAGCAGGGTGTCGTACTGGCTCTGTGGAACGCAAGGTGAGGTTTATTCAGTAAACTTACTGGAAATCTTTGCAGAATAATCTAAATGTATAAATCTGTGTATTTGTACAGTTATTCCCAACACTATAAACTTTCAAAAGCTGCTGATGAAGACATAATTCCTAGTTCAGAGGCGTGATAGTTTGTGATATTCTTACAAGGCTCATGTAATTGGCTTTTATCGAAGGTGTCACAATTGACCTCAAGACTATCACAGCTCCATGTAATGAACTACTACTGTATGTTTGAAGCTTTACCCTGTTGATGTCCTGTCTGAGGGCGGTGGCGATCTCTCCCTGTCTGTCTGTGATCATCCTCTGGAGAGACTTGAGCTGCTGAACTCTGAACTCCTGGGGTCGCGACCTCCCAGCGAGGAAAGCCTCCCTGGCCCTCTGCACCGCCTGCTTCTCCATGGTAACCGGTCACCAGCACACACCTGAACAGTAAAACACACAGCCACTGTAAAGTATACACAAAGTACACCTGTTCAGATAGACACAGGTACATTTCACTAGAATACACCTGTAAAGTACAGCAGACAGACACAGGGACTAAAAATATGCACATCCTTGTATTTGTATCGTACATGGCTATATACTGTATCTAACTACATTTCTTATGAAAGATAATTGTTTTGAATAATTACAGTACATTGGTTTATCATAGATTTGCCTATGAATACTCACGTGAAGAAAGTACAGAGAATTATCCCAAACCATCAAATAAATGTGCAGTGCTTTTGTGGTCTGCTTAAAATGAACAAATAGGAAGTAGGTCTACTGTATTTTTCTTGAAGAGTATATTATCTAATCAACTTTGAGCTGATATGTAGCGGATTCAACAGAGGACAAAGCACGAAAGTAGAATGCACGGTCTGCAATAGAAGAGGTAACTACAGGGTCAAGAGTACTTTGAAAGTACTATTCAGTTGTTTTTTTCTCTACCGTCAACCTAAATGTGAAATATAAAATATTACTTAAAAATGAGTTTACATATGTTGGTTGTCAAATCTGTTGAAATAATCATGAAATGGTGAATTACGATGCTTTCACCGTACAATAAAGAAGTACTGAACAGTATTTTGTCTGTTGAATAAGCTTAACTACATCATCAAATACATTAAAAACATGTAAAAAAAACACCCGTTTCCAATACTCACACATGAATAAATAAAGCACGCAGGATTATTGTCTGTTGTCAATAAATTCCATCCATAAATCGGAAAAAACGAAGGACAAAAAATACACTTCTGAAAAGTTCAACCCTGCGGGACAGTGTTTAAAAAAACGATATCATAAACGTTACTATTCTGCGCAAACTTCTTGCATAAAATAAAAAGCCATTCACCGTGTGAAAAACATGCGCTGCTATCGATGTCTCATTACCAAGGAGGTGAACTACATTATGCCACAGTACCGCACCTTCTGTTCTGCCTCACTGACGTAACCGTGGGATTGACGTTCATTTATTGCTCGAGGCGTCGGGTGGTATCGGTTTAGCTGCAGACGGTAGCCGACTCAAATGAGCCGTTTTTTGCATTTTTGCTAATTAACGGAATTATTTGTCTTTATGGAAAACAACCTAAAAATGACCTAGAATTTTCTTAATGAAGTTAATTAAATATGTTTAAAATATATACATATATATATATATTTTTTTTTTTTATGTCTCCTAGACAGACAACACCTTGTTTCTTATCGTGTATTTTTTGACTGTCCTTCTTGCCATTATGAATGTGTTATTTCAATTTGTTTCTATGGGCTTTAGTATTAAAGGCCCAAATCAATATTTAATCAAATCATTTGTTAATATTTTTTTTATATCCAAAGGGGTCCTAAAATTTAAAAACAAATAGTTAAATGACCCATTGTACACTATATACAAAAGTATGTGGACACATTTGAAATGAGTTGATTCGAGTAGAAAGAGTTGAAATGAGTAGAAAGCCTTCCAAGGCTGTTAGCAGCAGTGTTCCAACATCTGGTGGAAAACCTTCCCAGAAGAGTGGAGGCTGTTATAGCAGCAAATGTTCCAACATCTAGTGGAAAGCCTTCCCCCAGAAGAGTGGAGGCTGTTATAGCAGCAATGTTCCAACATCTAGTGGAAAACCTTCCCAGAAGAGTAGAGGCTGTTATAGCAGCAATGTTCCAACATCTAGTGGAAAGCCTTCCCAGATGAGTGGAGGTTGTTATAGAAGCAATGTTCCCAGAAGAGTGGAGGCTGTTATAGCAGCATTGTTCCAACATCTAGTGGAAAGCCTTCCCAGAAGAGTGGAGGCTGTTATAGCAGCAGTGTTCCAACATCTGGTGGAAAACCTTCCCAGAAGAGTGGAGGCTGTTATAGCAGCAATGTTCCAACATCTAGTGGAAAGCCTTCCCAGAAGAGTGGAGGCTGTTATAGCAGCAATTCCTCTAGTGGAAAGCCTTCCCAGAAGAGTGAGGCTGTTATAAGCAGTGTTCAACATCTGGTGGAAAAACCTTCCCAGAAGAGTGGAGGCTGTTATAGCAGCAATGTTCCAACATCTAGTGGAAAGCCTTCCCAGAAGAGTGGAGGCTGTTATAGCAGCAATGTTCCAACATCTTGGAAGCCTGATGAGTGGAGGTTGTTATAGTGTTCCCAGAAGAGTGGAGGCTGTTATAGCAGCATTGTTCCAACATCTAGTGGAAAGCCTTCCCAGAAGAGTGTGTTATAACAGCAAAGGGGGACCAACTATATTAATGGTCATGATTTTGGAATGAGTTGTTCTGTCCACATACTTTGATCCTAGTAGTAAACCTTTTAAAACAATTCCATATGTCAGTTTAGCGCCACAAGATTATCAACCCATATGAATGTGCTTGATAAACATTTTAAGTGCACTACACTTAAACCACAACAACAACCACTAGAAATGTTTGCTGGGACTCTCCATAATACAGATTGAGAGGGAAATTTGAATGAATGCTGGGACTCTCCATAATACAGATTGAGAGGAAATTAATTGCTGGGACTCTCCATAATACAGATTGAGAGGGAAATGAATGCTGGGACTCTCCATAATACAGATTGAGAGGGGAATTGCTGGGACTCTCTATAATACAGATTGAGGGAAATGAATTACTCTCTCCATAATACAGATTGAGAGGGAAATGAATTGCTGGGACTCTCCATAATACAGATTGAGAGGGAAATGAATTGCTGGGACTCTCCATAATACAGATTGAGAGGGAAATGGTGCTGGGACTCTCCATAATACAGATTGAGAGGGAAATGAATTGCTGGGACTCTCTATAATACAGATTGAGAGGGGAAATGAATTGCTGGGACTCTCCATAATACAGATTGAGAGGGGAAATGAATTGCTGGGACTCTCCATAATACAGATTGAGAGGGGAAATTAATTGCTGGGACTCTCCATAATACAGATTGAGAGGAAATGGTGCTGGGACTCTCCATAATACAGATTGAGAGGGAAATGGTTGCTGGGACTCTCTATAATACAGATTGAGAGGGGAAATGAATTGCTGGGACTCTCCATAATACAGATTGGGAAATGTATTACTCTCAACATAATACAGATTGAGAGGGAAATGAATTACTGGGACTCTCCATAATACAGATTGAGGAGGAAATGGATTACTGCAGGTAGTTTAATCATCCATAGAGATCCCTATTCAATAATTTGCTTACTCTAATTCCTAATTCTATGGTTTTTGTTCATATTGTTGTAGGCTATGATTCACACAGTACATTATAACGCTTGGAATTTGCCTTCCATACTAATCAGAGTACCATTGGACATAATCACATGTAAAACAGTAGGAGGCACATTCTTTACATGACAAAATCGTCCTTTAGGAAAAACCCAGGAAGAAAACACTGAATACATCATACTCAGTCTGTCATTGAGGTCAGAATACATTTTCAACAGTGTAACAGAAATTAAATGCTCATGGCACAATATGAAATAAAAACAACCCGCATTAAACAAGTTTAGTGGCATTATAAACGTCTTTAAAATGATTGAAGGTTTACAGCAGGAACACCAGTTTCCCCCTCAGCCTCACAGCAGGAACACCAGTTTCCCCCTCAGCCTCACAGCAGAACACCAGTTCCCCCTCAGCCTCACAGCAGAACACCAGTTTCCCCCTCAGCCTCACAGCAGAACACCAGTTTCCCACCTCAGCCTCACAGCAGGAACACCAGTTTCCCCCTCAGCCTCACAGCAGAACACCAGTTTCCCCCTCAGCCTCACAGCAGGAACACCAGTTTCCCCCTCAGCCTCACAGCAGGAACACCAGTTTCCCCACCTCAGCCTCACAGCAGGAACACCAGTTTCCCCCTCAGCCTCACAGCAGAACACCAGTTTCCCCCTCAGCCTCACAGCAGGAACACCAGTTTCCCCCTCAGCCTCACAGCAGGAACACCAGTTTCCCCCTCAGCCTCACAGCAGGAACACCAGTTTCCCCCTCAGCCTCACAGCAGGAACACCAGTTTCCCCCTCAGCCTCACAGCAGGAACACCAGTTTCCCCCTCAGCCTCACAGCAGGAACACCAGTTTCCCCCTCAGCCTCACAGCAGAACACCAGTTTCCCCCTCAGCCTCACAGCAGGAACACCAGTTTCCCCCTCAGCCTCACAGCAGGAACACCAGTTTCCCCCTCAGCCTCACAGCAGGAACACCAGTTTCCCCCTCAGCCTCACAGCAGGAACACCAGTTTCCCCATCAGCCTCACAGCAGAACACCAGTTTCCCCCTCAGCCTCACAGCAGAACACCAGTTTCCCCCTCAGCCTCACAGCAGAACACCAGTTTCCCCCTCAGCCTCACAGCAGAACACCAGTTTCCCCCTCAGCCTCACAGCAGGAACACCAGTTTCCCCCTCAGCCTCACAGCAGGAACACCAGTTTCCCCCTCAGCCTCACAGCAGGAACACCAGTTTCCCCTCAGCCTCACAGCAGGAACACCAGTTTCCCCCTCAGCCTCACAGCAGGAACACCAGTTTCCCCCTCAGCCTCACAGCAGGGACACCAGTTTCCCCCTCAGCCTCACAGCAGGAACACCAGTTTCCCCCTCAGCCTCACAGCAGAACACCAGTTTCCCCCTCAGCCTCACAGCAGGAACACCAGTTTCCCCCTCAGCCTCACAGCAGGAACACCAGTTTCCCCCTCAGCCTCACAGCAGAACACCAGTTTCCCCCTCAGCCTCACAGCAGGAACACCAGTTTCCCCCTCAGCCTCACAGCAGGAACACCAGTTTCCCACCTCAGCCTCACAGCAGGAACACCAGTTTCCCCCTCAGCCTCACAGCAGGAACACCAGTTTCCCCCTCAGCCTCACAGCAGGAACACCAGTTTCCCCCTCAGCCTCACAGCAGAACACCAGTTTCCCCCTCAGCCTCACAGCAGGAACACCAGTTTCCCCCTCAGCCTCACAGCAGGAACACCAGTTTCCCCCTCAGCCTCACAGCAGGAACACCAGTTTCCCCCTCAGCCTCACAGCAGGAACACCAGTTTCCCCCTCAGCCTCACAGCAGGAACACCAGTTTCCCCCTCAGCCTCACAGCAGGAACACCAGTTTCCCCCTCAGCCTCACAGCAGGAACACCAGTTTCCCCCTCAGCCTCACAGCAGAACACCAGTTTCCCCCTCAGCCTCACAGCAGGAACACCAGTTTCTCCCTCAGCCTCACAGCAGAACACCAGTTTCCCCCTCAGCCTCACAGCAGGAACACCAGTTTCCCCCTCAGCCTCACAGCAGAACACCAGTTTCCCCCTCAGCCTCACAGCAGGAACACCAGTTTCCCCCTCAGCCTCACAGCAGAACACCAGTTTCCCCAAGTCAGCCTCACAGCAGGAACACCAGTTTCCCCATCAGCCTCACAGCAGGAACACCAGTTTCCCCCTCAGCCTCACAGCAGAACACCAGTTTCCCCCTCAGCCTCACAGCAGGAACACCAGTTTCCCCCTCAGCCTCACAGCAGGAACACCAGTTTCCCCTCAGCCTCACAGCAGGAACACCAGTTTCCCCCTCAGCCTCACAGCAAAACACCAGTTTCCCCTCAGCCTCACAGCAGAACACCAGTTTCCCCCTCAGCCTCACAGCAGGAACACCAGTTTCCCCCTCAGCCTCACAGCAGGAACACCAGTTTCCCACCTCAGCCTCACAGCAGGAACACCAGTTTCCCCCTCAGCCTCACAGCAGAACACCAGTTTCCCCCTCAGCCTCACAGCAGGAACACCAGTTTCCCCCTCAGCCTCACAGCAGGAACACCAGTTTCCCCCTCAGCCTCACAGCTGAACACCAGTTTCCCCCTCAGCCTCACAGCAGGAACACCAGTTTCCCCATCAGCCTCACAGCAAAACACCAGTTTCCCCCTCAGCCTCACAGCAGGAACACCAGTTTCCCCACGTCAGCCTCACAGCAAAACACCAGTTTCCCCCTCAGCCTCACAGCAGGAACACCAGTTTCCCCACGTCAGCCTCACAGCAGGAACACCAGTTTCCCCCTCAGCCTCACAGCAGGAACACCAGTTTCCCCTCAGCCTCACAGCAGGAACACCAGTTTCCCCCTCAGCCTCACAGCAGAACACCAGTTTCCCCCTCAGCCTCACAGCAGGAACACCAGTTTCCCCCTCAGCCTCACAGCAGGAACACCAGTTTCCCCCTCAGCCTCACAGCAGGAACACCAGTTTCCCCCTCAGCCTCACAGCAGAACACCAGTTTCCCCCTCAGCCTCACAGCAGGAACACCAGTTTCCCCCTCAGCCTCACAGCAGGAACACCAGTTTCCCCCTCAGCCTCACAGCAGGAACACCAGTTTCCCCCTCAGCCTCACAGCAGGAACACCAGTTTCCCCTCAGCCTCACAGCAGGAACACCAGTTTCCCCTCAGCCTCACAGCAGGAACACCAGTTTCCCCCTCAGCCTCACAGCAGGAACACCAGTTTCCCCCTCAGCCTCACAGCAGAACACCAGTTTCCCCCTCAGCCTCACAGCAGG
>NW_027010936.1:5000-27504 GCF_036934945.1 Oncorhynchus masou masou | reverse complement strand
TATTTCAAATTGACGACTCCTCTATATTTTGTATCACCTTCATAACTTCCTTGTGACTTTTTATCAAACTACTGACCCCTCCTGATACTTTATATCAAACTACTATCCCTTCCTCTATATTTATATGTCCAATATCTTCTCTTGATACTTTATATGAAACTACTGACCCCTCCTGATATTTTATATCAAACTATTAACTCTTCCTCATACTTTTTTATCAAATCTTCAACCCTCCTGATACTTTATATCAAACTCTGACCTCCTCAGATACTTTATACAAACTACTGACCTCTCTTGATACTTTATATCAAACTACACCTCCTCGATACTTTATACTAACCATTAACTTCTCCTCTATTTAGACGCAACTTACCCTCGATACTTTATATCAAACTACGACTCCCTCCTATACTTTATATCAAACCATGACCTTCCTTGATACTTTATATCAAACTACTAATCCTCTCTATGCTTTTATCTGAACTACTGACCCCTCCTCGATACTTTATATCAAACTATTGACCTCCTCCTATACTTTATATGAACATTTGACCCCTCCTGATATTTTATATAATACTCCTTACTCCTCTGATATTTATATCAAACTACTGACCCCTCCTGATACTTTAATCAAATCATAACTTCTAACTTTTACAGACAAACCCTCCTGATACTTTATATCAAACTACTGACCTCCTGAATAATACCACCTCTGATACTTAACAACAGCTCCAGATATAAACATATTCTATATTGTGATCAAAACTTACTGGACCCCTCCCCTGATACTTTTATATCAAAACTACTAGACCCCTCCCCTGACACTTATATATCAAACTCACTAGACCCCTCCTCTGATACTTTACATACTAGGCTTCTCGGCCCTCCTCTGAGTACTTATATATCAAACTGCATGACCACTCCTCTTGATACGGTATTAAATTGTTCAATTTTCCTTTACATTTTTAGACAAACGCATTAATTTCTCCTCTTGATGTGTCTTAATGCTGGGAATTGTCATTTCTCTTTTGTTGTTTTTATATCTGAAGTTCTACACTAATTCTTCTTTGATGCTGGTATAAACGTCAGTTTCTGCTGTATTCCTGCACAAACTACTGATTCTCCCTTTATATTTCAGACAATGCATGACCCCTCCTGATACTTTATAGTCAAACTCACTGACTTCTTCTCTTTCGACATATTTTTACATCAAACTACATGAACCCCTCCTTAGATACTTTTAGATCAAACTATCTGACTTTCCTCTGATACTTTTAGATCAAACACATGACCACCTCCCCTGACACTTTAATCAAACTACTGAGCTCTCCTCTGATACTTTACATCACATACTTACTGACCCCTCCTTGCATGCTTTATATATTCACCATTAATTTCTCTTCTAAACTAGACGCAAACTCATTAATTTTCCTGATACTTTTATATCTAAAGCCCATTTACTGGCTTCCTCCTGATACTTTATATCTAGCCCACTGACCCCTCCCCTGATACTTTTATATCAAACTACGGCCCCCTCCTCCTCATACTTTTTTATACGTCAAACATACATGACCCCTCCTCAGATACTTTTATAGACAAACTAACTGACTCTGATACTTTACACTCAAACTTACTGGCCCCTCTCGACACTTTATATCAAACTACTGGGCCTCTCAGTGACTTACCTGTCAAACTACTGACCCACTCCTGATGCTTTACTCAAACTACTGACCCCCTCTGATATCTTTATATCACCACTGCAGCCCCTCCCCTGTATACTTTATGTCATAGCTCACTGACCTCCTCCCCTCTAGATAATACTTTCTATCATATTGCTCACTGACACCTTCACCATATGCTTTAGACGTCAAACTACTGACCCCTCCTGATACTTTATGATCAAACGACTGACCCCTCCTGATAGCTTTATAGACAAACGACTGACCACTCCTCTGATACTTTATATCTAAACTAATGACC
Source organism: Oncorhynchus masou masou (assembly GCF_036934945.1). Taxonomy (NCBI): domain Eukaryota; kingdom Metazoa; phylum Chordata; class Actinopteri; order Salmoniformes; family Salmonidae; genus Oncorhynchus; species Oncorhynchus masou. The sequence goes on along the minus strand of NW_027010936.1, from coordinate 25,524 downwards.
CCTCCTCTTGATACTTTTACATCGTAACTTACTGACCCCTCCTCCTGAAACTTTTGGTATCAAACTCATTTCTGACCCCTCTATCCTGAAACTTTATAATGTACCCCAGCCCCTCCTGATACTTTATAATCAACACGTGCATGCCCCTTCACTGAGCATTGATATATCAAGCATTAATTTATACTTTTGTATTTCAAACCATTATCTTCTTCTCTGATTACTTTATATCAAACTACTGACCCCTCCCCTGATACTTTATATCAAACTACTGACCCCTCCTGATACTTTATATCAAACTACTGACCCCTCCCCTGATACTTTATATCAAACTACTGACCCCTCCTCTGATACTTTATATCAAACTACTGACCCTCCTCCTCTGATACTTTATATCAAACTACTGACCCCTCCTGATACTTTATATCAAACTACTGACCCCTCCTGATACTTTATATCAAACTACTGACCCCTCCCCTGATACTTTATATCAAACTACTGACCCCTCCCCCTGATACTTTATATCAAACTACTGACCCTCCCCCGATACTTTATATCAAACTACTGACCCCTCCTGATACTTTATATCAAACTACTGACCCTCCTCCTGATACTTTATATCAAACTACTGACCCCTCCTCTGATACTTTATATCAAACTACTGACCCCTCCCTGATACTTATATCAAACTACTGACCCCTCCTGATACTTTTATCAAACTACTGACCCCTCCTGATACTTTATATCAAACTACTGACCCCTCCTCCTGATACTTTATATCAAACTACTGACCCCTCCTCTGATACTTTATATCAAACTACTGACCCCTCCTCCCTGATACTTTATATCAAACTACTGACTCCTCCCCCTGATACTTTATATCAAACTACTGACCCCTCCTGATACTTTATATCAAACTACTGACCCCTCCTCGATACTTTATATCAAACTACTGACCCCTCCCCCTGATACTTTATATCAAACTACTGACCCCTCCCTGATACTTTATATCAAACTACTGACCCCTCCCTCCTGATACTTTATATCAACCTATACCCTCCTGATACTTTATATCAAACTACTCGACCCTCCTGACTACTTTATATCAAACTACTGACCCCTCCCTGATACTTTATATCAAACTACTGACCCCTCCTGATACTTTATATCAAACTACTGACCCCTCCCCCTGATACTTTATATCAAACTACTGACCCCTCCCCCTGATACTTTATATCAAACTACTGAACTCCCTCCTGATACTTTATGTCAAACTACTGCAGCCCTTCCCGATACTTTATATCAAAATACCAGCCCCTCCTCTGATACTTTTTATATCAAACTACTGGCCCACCCTCCCCTGATACTTTACATCAAACCACTGACCCCTCCTGATACTTTATATCAAACTACTGACCCCTCCTGATACTTTATATCAAACTACTGACCCCTCCTCTGATACTTTATATCAAACTACTGACCCCTCCCCCTGATACTTTATATCAAACTACGACCCCTCCTCTGATACTTTATATCAAACTACTGACCCCTCCTCCGATACTTTATATCAAACTACTGACCCTCCCCCTGAACTTATTCAAACATGACCTCCTCTGATACTTTATATCAAACTACTGACCCCTCCCTGATACTTTATATCAAACTACTGACCCCTCCTGATACTTTATATCAAACTACTGACCCCTCCCTGATACTTTATATCAAACTACTGACCCCTCCCCCTGATACTTTATATCAAACTACTGATCTCTCCTCCTACAATACTGCACATCAAACGACTGACCCCTCCTGATACTTTATATCAAACTACTGACCCCTCCCCTGATACTTTATATCAAACTACTGACCCCTCCCTGATACTTTATATCAAACTACTGACTCCTCTCCTGATACTTTATATCAAACTACTGACCCCTCCTGATACTTTATATCAAACTACTGACCCCTCCCTGATACTTTATATCAAACTACTGACTGATACTTTATATTACTTTATATCAAACTACTGACCCCTCCTGATACTTTATATCAAATGCTCTCCCCTCCTGATACTTTATATCAAACTACTGACCCCTCCTCTGATACTTTATATCAAACTACTGACCCCTCCTGATACTTTATATCAAACTACTGACCCCTCCTGATACTTTATATCAAACTACTGACCCCTCCTCTGATACTTTATATCAAACTACTGACCCCTCCTCCTGATACTTTATATCAAACTACTGACACTTCCTGATACTTTATATCAAACTACTGACCCCCCCTGATACTTTATATCAAACTACTGACCCCTCCCCCTGATACTTTATATCAAACTTCTGTCCCCCCCCTGATACTTTATATCAAACTACTGGACCTCACTCCTGATACTTTATATCAAACTACTGACCCCTCCTGATACTTTATATCAAACTACTGACCCCTCCCCTGATACTTTATATCAAACTACATTGACCTTCGACACCTCTGATACTTTATATCAAACTACTGACCCCTCCCTGATACTTTATATCAAACTACTGACTCCTCCCCTGATACTTATAATGATCAAACTACTGACCCCTCCTGATACTTTATATCAAACTACTGACCCCCTCCCTGATACTTTATATCAAACTACTGACCCCTCCTCTGATACTTTATATCAAACTACTGACCCCTCCTGATACTTTATATCAAACTACTGACCCCTCCCTGATACTTTATATCAAACTACTGACCCCTCCTCTGATACTTTATATCAAACTACTGACCCCTCCCTGATACTTTATATCAAACTACTGACCCCTCCCTGATACTTTATATCAAACTACTGACCCCTCCCTGATACTTCTATATCAAAACTACTGACCCCTCCTCTGATACTTTATATCAAACTACTGACCCCTCCCGATACTTTATATCAAACTACTGACCTCCTCCTGATACTTTATATCAAACTACTGACCCCTCCTCCGATACTTTATATCAAACTACTGACCCCTCCTGATACTTTATATCAAACTACTGACCCCTCCCCTGATACTTTATATCAAACTACTGACCCCTCTCCTGATACTTTATATCAAACTACTGACCCCTCCTGATACTTTATATCAAACTACTGACCCCTCCTGATACTTTATATCAAACTACTGACCCCTCCCTGATACTTTATATCAAACTACTGACCCCTCCTCTGATACTTTATATCAAACTACTGACCCCTCCCTGATACTTTATATCAAACTACTGACCCCTCCTGATACTTTATATCAAACTACTGACCCCTCCTCTGATACTTTATATCAAACTACTGACCCCTCCCCTGATACTTTATACCCTCCCCCCGATACTTTATATCAAACTACTGACCCCTCCTGATACTGATATCAAACTACTGACCTTTATATCAAACTACTGACCCCTCCCTCTGATACTTTATATCAAACTACTGACCCCCTCCTGATACCAAACCATTGACCCTCCATACTTTATATCAAAACTGACCCTCCCCCTGACCAAACTACTGACCTCCTGATACTTTATATCAAACTACTGACCCTCCTGGATACTTTATATCAAACTACTGACCCCTCCTGATACTTTATATCAAACTACTGACCCCTCCTGGATGCTTTATATCAAACTACTGACCCCCTCTTTATATCAAACTACTGACCCCTCCCCGATACTTTATATCAAACTACTGACCCCTCCTCTGATACTTTATATCAAACTACTGACCCCTCCTGATACTTTATATCAAACTACTGACCCCTCCTGATACTTTATATCAAACTACTGACCCCTCCCCTGATACTTTATATCAAACTACTGACCCTCCCCTGATACTTTATATCAAACTACTGACCCTCCCCTGATACTTTATATCAAACTACTGACCTCTCCTGATACTTTATATCAAACTACTGACCCCTCTCCTGATACTTTATATCAAACTACTGACCCCTCCTCCTGATACTTTATATCAAACTACTGACCCTCCTGATACTTTATATCAAACTACTGACCCCTCCTGATACTTTATATCAAACTACTGACCCCTCCCCCTGATACTTTATATCAAAATACTGACCCCTCCTCTGATACTTTATATCAAACTACTGACCCCTCCTCTGATACTTTATATCAAAACTACTGACCCCTCCTGATACTTTATATCAAACTACTGACCCTCCCGATACTTTATATCAAACTACTGACCCCTCCTGATACTTTATATCAAACTACTGGACCTCCTCTGATACTTTATATCAAACTACTGACCCTCCTGATACTTTATATCAAAACTACTGACCCTCCCCTGAAACTTTATATCAAACTACTGACCCCCTCTGATACTTTATATCAAACTACTGACCCCTCCTGATACTTTATATCAAAATACTCAACCCCTCCTGATACTTTATATCAAACTACTGACCCCTCCTCTGATACTTTATATAACTACTGACCCTCCTGATACTTTATATCAAACTACTGACCCTCCTGATACTTTATATCAAACTACTGACCCCTCCTCTGATACTTTATATCAAACTACTGACCCCTCCTCTGATACTTTATATCAAACTACTGACCCCCCCTGATACTTTATATCAAACTACTGACCCTCCTGATACTTTATATCAAACTACTGACCCTCCCCTGATACTTTATATCAAACTACTGACCCCTCCCCTGATACTTTATATCAAACTACTGACCCCCTCCTGATACTTTATATCAAACTACTGGACCCTCCTGATACTTTTTAAACTATCAAACTTGACTTTATATCAAACTACTGACCCTCCTGATACTTTATATCAAACTACTGACCCTCCTCTGATACTTTATATCAAACTACTGACCTCCCCCCTGATACTTTATATCAAACTCCATTGACCCTCCTGATACTTTATATCAAACTACTGACCCTCCCCTGATACTTTATGTCAAACTACTGACCCTCCTCTGATACTTTATATCAAACTACTGACCCCTCCTGATACTTTATATATATCAAACCACTGACCCCTCCTGATACTTTATATCAAACTACTGACCCCTCCTGATACTTTATATCAAACTACTGACCCCTCCCTCTCTTTATATCAAACTACTGACCCTCCTCTGATACTTTATATCAAACTACTGACACCTCCTGATACTTATATCAAACCTTCCTGATACTTTATATCAAACTACTGACCCTCCCCCCCTGATACTTTATATCAAACTACTGACCTCTCCTGATACTTTATATCAAACTACTGACCCCTCCTGATACTTTATATCAAACTACTGACCGCTCCTCTGATACTTTATATCAAACTACTGACCCTCCCTGATACTTTATATCAAACTACTGACCCTCCCCCCTGATACTTTATATCAAACTACTGACCCCTCCTGATACTTTATATCAAACTACTGACCCATCCCCCCTGATACTTTATATCAAACTACTGACCCCTCCCCTGATACTTTATATCAAACTACTGACCCTCCTCTGTATCAAACTACTGACCCTCCCCTGATACTTTATATCAAACTACTGACCCTCCTCTGATACTTTATATCAAAACTACTGACCCTCCTCTGATACTTTATATCAAACTACTGACCCCCCTGATACTTTATATCAAACTACTGACCCCTCCCCCTTTATATCAAACTACTGACCCCTCCTGATACTCAAACTACTGACCCTTCCTGATACTTTATATCAAACTACTGACCCCTCCTGATACTTTATATCAAACTACTGACCCCCTCCCCTACTGACACTTTATATCAAACTACTGACCCCTCCTGATACTTTATATCAAACTACTGACCCCTCCTGATACTTTATATCAAACTACTGACCCCTCCCTGATACTTTATATCAAACTACTGACCCTCCTGATACTTTATATCAAACTACTGACCCCTCCTGATACTTTATATCAAACTACTGACCCCTACCTGATACTTTAGGTCAAACTACTGACCCCTCCCCTGATACTTTATATCAAACTACCCCTGACCAAACTCTGACCCCTCCTGATACTTTATATCAAACTACTGACCCTCCTCTGATACTTTATATCAAACTACTGACCCCTCCCCTGATACTTTATATCAAACTACTGACCCCTCCTCTGATACTTTATATCAAACTACTGACCCCTCCTGATACTTTATATCAAACTACTGACCCCTCCTGATACTTTATATCAAACTACTGACCCCTCCTCTGATACTTTATATCAAACTACTGACCCCTCCTGATACTTTATATCAAACTACTGATCCTGACTTTATATCAAACTACTGACCCCTCTCTGATACTTTATATCAAACTACTGACCCTCCTCCTGATACTTAATATCAAACTACTGACCCCTCCTGATACTTTATATCAAACTACTGACCCCTCCTGATACTTTATATCAAACTACTGACCCCTCCCCTGATACTTTATATCAAACTACTGACCCCTCCCCCTGATACTTTATATCAAACTACTGACCCCTCCCCCTGATACTTTATATCAAACTACTGACCCCCCCTGATACTTTATATCAAACTACTGACCCCTCCTGATACTTTATATCAAACTACTGGACCCCTCCTCCTGATACTTTATATCAAACTACTTACCCCCCCTGATACTTTATATCAAACTACTGACCCTCCTCCTGATACTTTATATCAAACTACTGGACCCCCCCCTGATACTTTATATCAAACTACTGACCCTCCTCTGATACTTTATATCAAACTACTGACCCCTCCTGATACTTTATATCAAACTACTGACCCCTCCTCTGATACTTTATATCAAACTACTGACCCTCCTGATACTTTATATCAAACTACTGACCCCCTCCTGATACTTTATATCAAACTACTGACCCCTCCTGATACTTTATATCAAACTACTGACCCCTCCCTGATACTTTATATCAAACTACTGACCCTCCCCCTGATACTTTATATCAAACTACTGACCCCTCCTGATACTTTATATCAAACTACTGACCCCTCCTCTGATACTTTATATCAAACTACTGACCCCTCCCCCTGATACTTTATATCAAACTACTGACCCCTCCCTTTATATCAAACTACTGATACTTTATATCAAACTACTGACCCCTCCTGATACTTTATATCAAACTACTGACCCCTCCTGATACTTTATATCAAACTACTGACCCCTCCCCCTGATACTTTATATCAAACTACTGACCCCTCCTCTGATACTTTATATCAAACTACTGATATACTTTATATCAAACTACTGACCCCTCCCCAAACTGATACTTTATATCAAACTACTGACCCCTCCTGATACTTTATATCAAACTACTGACCCTCCTGATACTTTATATCAAACTACTGACCCCTCCTCCTGATACTTTATATCAAACTACTGACCCTCCTGATACTTTATATCAAACTACTGACCCCTCCTGATACTTTATATCAAACTACTGACCCCTCCTCTGATACTTTATATCAAACTACTGACCCCTCCCTCTGATACTTTATATCAAACTACTGACCCCCCCCCCCCCCCCCTGATACTTTATATCAAACTACTGACCCCTCCTCTGATACTTTATATCAAACTACTGACCCCTCCTGATACTTTATATCAAACTACTGACCCTCCTGATACTTTATATCAAACTACTGACCCTTGACCCCCCCTGATACTTTATATCAAACTACTGACCCCCTCCTGATACTTTATATCAAACTACTGACCCCTCCTGATACTTTATATCAAACTACTGACCCCTCCTGATACTTTATATCAAACTACTGACCCTCCTCCTGATACTTTATATCAAACTACTGACCCCTCTCCCCCTGATACTTTATATCAAACTACTGACCCCCCTGATACTTTATATCAAACTACTCCCTGATACTTTATATCAAACTACTGACCCCCCTTTATATCAAACTACTGACCCCTCCCTGATACTTTATATCAAACTACTGACCCTCCCCTGATACTTTATATCAAACTACTGACCCCTCCTGATACTTTATATCAAACTACTGACCCTCCCTGATACTTTATATCAAACTACTGACCCCCCTGATACTTTATATCAAACTACTGACCCCTCCTCTGATACTTTATATCAAACTACTGGACCCTCTCCTGATACTTTATATCAAACTACTGACCCCTCCTCTGATATACTTTATATCAAACTACTGACCCCTCCTGATACTTTATATCAAACTACTGACCCCTCCCCTGATACTTTATATCAAACTACTGACCCCTCCTGATACTTTATATCAAACTACTGACCCCTCCTTGATCCAAACTACCCTCCTGATACTTTATATCAAACTACTGACCCTCCCCCTGATACTTTATATCAAACTACTGACCCCTCCCCTGATACTTTATATCAAACTACTGACCCCTCCTCTGATACTTTATATCAAACTACTGACCCCTCCCCTGATACTTTATATCAAACTACTGACCCCTCCCTCTGATACTTTATATCAAACTACTGACCCCTCCCCCTGATACTTTATATCAAACTACTGACCCTCCTCCTGATACTTTATATCAAACTACTACCCCTGATACTTTATATCAAACTACTGACCCCTCCTGATACTTTATATCAAACTACTGACCCCTCCCCCTGATACTTTATATCAAACTACTGACCCCTCCTCTGATACTTTATATCAAACTACTGACCCCTCCTCTGATACTTTATATCAAACTACTGACCCCTCCTCCTGATACTTTATATCAAACTACTGACCCCTCCTGATACTTTATATCAAACTACTGACCCCTCCTGATACTTTATATCAAACTACTGACCCCTCCCCCTGATACTTTATATCAAACTACTGACCCCTCCTCTGATACTTTATATCAAACTACTGACCCCTCCCCCTGATACTTTATATCAAACTACTGACCCCTCCTGATACTTTATATCAAACTACTGACCCCTCCTGATACTTTATATCAAACTACTGACCCCTCCTGATACTTGATATCAAACTACTGATACTTTATATCAAACTACTGACCCCTCCTGATACTTTATATCAAACTACTGACCCCTCCTGATACTTTATATCAAACTACTGACCCCTCCCTGATACTTTATATCAAACTACTGACCCCTCCTCTGATACTTTATATCAAACTACTGACCCCTCCTCCTGATACTTTATATCAAACTACTGACCCCTCCTGATACTTTATATCAAACTACTGACCCTCCCCCTGATACTTTATATCAAACTACTGACCCCCTGATACTTTATATCAAACTACTGACCCCTCCTCTGATACTTTATATCAAACTACTGACCCCTCCTGATACTTTATATCAAACTACTGACCCTCCTGATACTTTATATCAAACTACTGACCCCTACTCTGATACTTTATATCAAACTACTTCCTCCTGATACTTTATATCAAACTACTGACCCCCCCCTGATACTTTATATCAAACTACTGACCCCTCCCCTGATACTTTATATCAAACTACTGACCCCTCCCCCTGATACTTTATATCAAACTACTGACCCCTCCCCCTGATACTTTATATCAAACTCCCCCCTGATACTTTATATCAAACTACTGACCCTCCCCCTGATACTTTATATCAAACTACTGACCCCCCTGATACTTTATATCAAACTACTGACCCCTCCCCCTGATACTTTATATCAAACACTACTGACCCCCCCTTATATCAAACTACTGACCCTGATACTTTATATCAAACTTTGACCCCCCTGATACTTTATATCAAACTACTGACCCCCCCCCTGATACTTTATATCAAACTACTGACCCCTCCCTGATACTTTATATCAAACTACTGACCCCTCCTGATACTTTATATCAAACTACTGACCCCTCCTCTGATACTTTATATCAAACTACTGACCCCTCCTGATACTTTATATCAAACTACTGACCCCTCCTGATACTTTATATCAAACTACTGACCCTCCCCCTGATACTTTATATCAAACTACTGACCCCTCCTCTGATACTTTATATCAAACTACTCCCCTGATACTTTATATCAAACTACTGACCCCTCCTCTGATACTTTATATCAAACTACTGACCCCTCCTGATACTTTATATCAAACTACTGACCCCCCCCTGATACTTTATATCAAACTACTGACCCTCTTGATACTTTATAACAAACTACTGACCCTCCCCTGATACTTTATATCAAACTACTGACCCCTCTTGATACTTTATATCAAACTACTGACCCATCCCCCTGATACTTTATATCAAACTACTGACCCCTCACCCCTGATACTTTATATCAAACTACTGACCCCTCCTCTGATACTTTATATCAAACTACTGACCCCTCCCCCTGATACTTTATATCAAACTACTGACCCCTCCCCCTGATACTTTATATCAAACTACTGACCCCTCCTCTGATACTTTATATCAAACTTTCCTCTGATACTTTATATCAAACTACTGACCCCTCCTCCTGATACTTTATATCAAACTACTGACCCCTCCTGATACTTTATATCAAACTACTGACCCCTCCTGATACTTTATATCAAACTACTGACCCCTCCTCTGATACTTTATATCAAACTACTGACCCCTCCCCTGATACTTTATATCAAACTACTGACCCCTCCCTGATACTTTATATCAAACTACTGACCCTACTGATACTTTATATCAAACTACTGACCCCTCCCTTTATATCAAACTGATACTTACTATATCAAACTACTGACCCCTCCCCTTTATATCAAACTACTCCTCCTCTGATACTTTATATCAAACTACTGACCCTCCTGATACTTTATATCAAACTACTGACCCCTCCTGATACTTTATATCAAACTACTGACCCCTCCTCTGATACTTTATATCAAACTACTGACCCTCCTCCTGATACTTTATATCAAACTACTGACCCTCCTGATACTTTATATCAAACTGATACTTTATATCAAACTAAAAACTACTGACCCCTCCTCTGATACTTTATATCAAACTACTGCTGACCCCTCCTCCTGATACTTTATATCAAACTACTGACCCCTACTTTATTTATATCAAACTACTGACCCCTCCCCCCTGATACTTTATATCAAACTACTGACCTCCCCCTGATACTTTATATCAAACTACTGACCCCTCCTGATACTTTATATCAAACTACTGACCCCTCCTGATACTTTATATCAAACTACTGACCCTCCCCTGATACTTTATATCAAACTACTGACCCTCTCCCTGATACTTTATATCAAACTACTGACCCCTCCTGATACTTTATATCAAACTACTGACCCCTCCTGATACTTTATATCAAACTACTGACCCCTCCCCCCTGATACTTTATATCAAACTACTGACCCCTCCCTGATACTTTATATCAAACTACTGACCCCTCCTGATACTTTATATCAAACTACTCCCCTCCTGATACTTTATATCAAACTACTGACCCCTCTTTATATCAAACTGATACTTTATATCAAACTACCCCCTCCTGATACTTTATATCAAACTACTGACCCCTCCAAACTACTGACCCTCCTGATACTTTATATCAAACTACTGACCCTCCCCCTGATACTTTATATCAAACTACTGACCCCTCCCCCCTGATACTTTATATCAAACTACTGACCCCTCCTCTGATACTTTATATCAAACTACTGGACCAAACCTCCTCCCCTGATACTTTATATCAAACTACTGACCCCCCCCTGATACTTTATATCAAACTACTGACCCTCCTCTGATACTTTATATCAAACTACTGACCCCTCCTGATACTTTATATCAAACTACTGACCCCTCCTGATACTTTATATCAAACTACTGACCCCTCCTGATACTTTATATCAAACTACTGACCCCTCCTCCTGACACTTTATATCAAACTACTGACCCCTCCTCCTGATACTTTCTATAAAACTACTGACCCCTCCTGATACTTTATATCAAACTACTGACCCCTCCTGATACTTTATATCAAACTACTGACCCCTCCTCCTGATACTTTATATCAAACTCCTGACCCCTCCTGATACTTTATATCAAACTACTGACCCTCTCCTGATACTTTATATCAAACTACTGACCCCTCCCCCTGATACTTTATATCAAACTACTGACTCCCCCTGATACTTTATATCAAATACTCCTCTGATACTTTATATCAAACTACTGACCCTCCTGATACTTTATATCAAACTACTGACCCCTCCTCTGATACTTTATATCAAACTACTGACCCCTCCTCCTGATACTTTATATCAAACTACTGACCCCTCCTGATACTTTATATCAAACTACTGACCCCTCCTCTGATACTTTATATCAAACTACTGACCCCTCCTGATACTTTATATCAAACTACTGACCCTCCCCCTGATACTTTATATCAAACTACTGACCCCTCCTGATACTTTATATCAAACTACTGACCCTCCTCTGATACTTTATATCAAACTACTGGACCCCTCCTGATACTTTATATCAAACTACTGACCCTCCTGATACTTTATATCAAACTACTGACCCCTCCTCCAAACTACTGACCCTCCCCTGACTTTATATCAAACTACTGACCCCTCCCTGATACTTTATATCAAACTACTGACCCCTCCTGATACTTTATATCAAACTACTGACCCTCCTCTGATACTTTATATCAAACTACTATATCAAACTACTGACCCCTCCCCCCTTTATATCAAACTACTGACCCCTATACTTTATAACAAACTACTGACCCCTCCTCTTTATATCAAACTACTGACCCTCTTGATACTTTATATCAAACTACTGACCCATCCCCCTGATACTTTATATCAAACTACTGACCCTCCCCTCGATACTTTATATCAAACTACTGACCCTCCTCTGATACTTTATATCAAACTACTGACCCCTCCCCTGATACTTTATATCAAACTACTGACCCCTCCTGATACTTTATATCAAACTACTGACCCCTCCTCTGATACTTTATATCAAACTACTGACCCCTCCCCCTGATACTTTATATCAAACTACTGACCCCTCCTGATACTTTATATCAAACTACTGACCTCTCCTGATACTTTATATCAAACTACTGACCCCTCCCCCTGATACTTTATATCAAACTACTGACCCCTCCCCCTGATACTTTATATCAAACTACTGACCCCTCCCCCTAATACTTTATATCAAACTACTGACCCCTCCCTCTGATACTTTATATCAAACTACTGACCCTGATACTTTATATCAAACTAATACTTTATATCAAACTACTGACCCCTCCCGATACTTTATATCAAACTACTGACCCCCTCCAAACTACCCCCTCCTGATACTTTATATCAAACTATTGACCCCTCCTCTGATACTTTATATCAAACTACTGACCCCTCCTCTGATACTTTATATCAAACTACTGACCCCTCCTCCTGATACTTTATATCAAACTACTGACCCCTCCTGATACTTTATATCAAACTACTGACCCCCTCCTCCTGATACTTTATATCAAACTACTGACCCCTCCTCTGATACTTTATATCAAACTACTGACCCCTCCCTGATACTTTATATCAAACTACTGGACCCCTGATACTTTATATCAAACTACTGACCCCTCCCCTGATACTTTATATCAAACTACTGACCCTCCTGATACTTTATATCAAACTACTGACCCCTCCTGATACTTTATATCAAACTACTGACCCCCCCCTGGATACTTTATATCAAACTACTGACCCCTCCCCATACTTTATATCAAACTACTGACCCCTCCTGATACTTCAAACTACTTGACCCCCCTGATACTTTATATCAAACTACTGACCCTCCCCCTGATACTTTATATCAAACTACTGACCCCCTCTGATACTTTATATCAAACTACTGACCCCTCCTGGATACTTTATATCAAACTACTGACCCTCCTGATACTTTATATCAAACTACTGACCCCTCCCTCTGATACTTTATATCAAACTACTGACCCTCCTCTGATACTTTATATCAAACTACTGACCCTCCTGATACTTTATATCAAACTACTGACCCCTCCTGGATACTTTATATCAAACTACTGACCCTCCTGATACTTTATATCAAACTACTGACTGATACTTTATATCAAACTACTGACCCCTCCTCTGATACTTTATATCAAACTACTGACCCCTCCCCTCTGATATACTTTATATCAAACTACTGACCCCTCCTGATACTTTATATCAAACTACTGACCCCCTCCTGATACTTTATATCAAACTACTGACCCCTCCCCCTGATACTTTATATCAAACTACTGACCCCCCTTGATACTTTATATCAAACTACTGACCCCTCCCCCCTAATACTTTATATCAAACTACTGACCCTCCTGATACTTTATATCAAACTACTGACCCTCCTGATACTTTATATCAAACTACTGACCCTCCTGACCAAACTACTGACCCCTCCTCCTGATACTTTATATCAAACTACTGACCCCTCCCTTTATATCAAACTGACACTTTATATCAAACTACTGACCCTCCTCTGATACTTTATATCAAACTACTGACTCCTCCTGATACTTTATATCAAACTACTGACCCCTCCTGATACTTTATATCAAACTACTGACCCTCCTGATACTTTATATCAAACTACTGACCCCTCCTCTGATACTTTATATCAAACTACTGACCCTCCTGATACTTTATATCAAACTACTGACCCCTCCTCTGATACTTTATATCAAACTACTGACCCTCCTCTGATACTTTATATCAAACTACTGACCCCTCCTCTGATACTTTATATCAAACCACTGACCTCCTTGATACTTTATATCAAACTACTGACCCCTCCTCCCCTGATACTTTATATCAAACTACTGACCCCTCCTGATACTTTATATCAAACTACTGACCCCCCCGATACTTTATATCAAACTCCCCCTCCTCTGATACTTTATATCAAACTACTGACCCCCTCTGATACTTTATATCAAACTACTGACCCCTCAAACTACTGACCCCTCTGATACTTTATATCAAACTACTGACCCCTCCTGATACTTTATATCAAACTACTGACCCCTCCTGATACTTTATATCAAACTACTGACCCCTCCCCCCTGATACTTTATATCAAACTACTGACCCTCCCCCTGATACTTTATATCAAACTACTGACCCCTCCTGATACTTTATATCAAACTACTGACCCTCCCTGATACTTTATATCAAACTACTGACCCTCCTCCTGATACTTTATATCAAACTACTGACCCCTCCTGATACTTTATATCAAACTACTGACCCTCCCCCTGATACTTTATATCAAACTACTGACCCTCCTGATACTTTATATCAAACTACTGACCCTCCTCCTGATACTTTATATCAAACTACTGACCCTCCCCCTGATACTTTATATCAAACTACTGACCCTCCTGATACCAAACTGATACTTTATATCAAACTACTGACCCCTCCTGATACTTTATATCAAACTACTGACCCTCCTGATACTTTATATCAAACTACTGACCCCTCCTGATACTTTATATCAAACTACTGACCCTCCTGATACTTTATATCAAACTACTGACCTCCCTCTGATACTTTATATCAAACTACTGACCCCTCCTATGATACTTCTTATATCAAACTACTGACCCCTCCTGATACTTTATATCAAACTACTGACCCCTCCTCTGATACTTTATATCAAACTACTGACCCTCCCCTGATACTTTATATCAAACTACTGACCCCTCCTGATACTTTATATCAAACTACTGACCCCCTAATACTTTATATCAAACTACTGACCCCTCCTGATACTTTATATCAAACTACTGACCCCTCCTGATACTTTATATCAAACTACTGACCCCCCCCTGATACTTTATATCAAACTACTGACCCCTCCTCTTTTATATCAAACTACTGACCCCTCCCCCTGATACTTTATATCAAACTACTGACCCCTCCTGATACTTTATATCAAACTACTGACCCCTCCTCCTGATACTTTATATCAAACTACTGACCCCTCCTCTGATACTTTATATCAAACTACTGACCCCTCCTCCTGATACTTTATATCAAACTACTGACCCCTCCTGATACTTTATATCAAACTACTGACCCTCCTGATACTTTATATCAAACTACTGACCCCTCCCCTGATACTTTATATCAAACTACTGACCCCCCTCTGATACTTTATATCAAACTACTGACCCCTCCTGATACTTTATATCAAACTACTGACCCTCCTGATACTTTATATCAAACTACTGACCCCTACTCTGATACTTTATATCAAACTACTGACCCCTCCCCTGATACTTTATATCAAACTTCTGACCCCTCCTGATACTTTATATCAAACTACTGACCCCTCCCCCTGATACTTTATATCAAACTACTGACCCCCCTGATACTTTATATCAAACTACTGACCCCCCTGATACTTTATATCAAACTACTGACCCCTCCCTCCCCTGATACTTTATATCAAACTACTGACCCCCCTGATACTTTATATCAAACTACTGACCCTCTCCTCTGATACTTTATATCAAACTACTGACCCCTCCTCTGATACTTTATATCAAACTACTGACCCCTCCTGATACTTTATATCAAACTACTGACCCCTCCCTCTGATACTTTATATCAAACTACTGACCCCTCCCTCTGATACTTTATATCAAACTACTGACCCCTCCCCCTGATACTTTATATCAAACTACTGACCCTCCTCTGATACTTTATATCAAACTACTGACCCCTCCTCTGATACTTTATATCAAACTACTGACCCCTCCCCCTGATACTTTATATCAAACTACTGACCCTCCCCTGATACTTTATATCAAACTACTGACCCCTCTTGATACTTTATATCAAACTACTGACCCATCCCCCTGATACTTTATATCAAACTACTGACCCCTCACCCCTGATACTTTATATCAAACTACTGACCCCTCCTCTGATACTTTATATCAAACTACTGACCCCTCCCCTGATACTTTATATCAAACTACTGACCCCTCCCCCTGATACTTTATATCAAACTACTGACCCTCCTCTGATACTTTATATCAAACTACTGACCCCTCCTCTGATACTTTATATCAAACTACTGACCCTCCTGATACTTTATATCAAACTACTGACCCCTCCTGATACTTTATATCAAACTACTGACCCTCCTGATACTTTATATCAAACTACTGACCCCTCCCCCTGATACTTTATATCAAACTACTGACCCCTCCTCTGATACTTTATATCAAACTACTGACCCCTCCCCCTGATACTTTATATCAAACTACTGACCCCTCCTGATACTTTATATCAAACTACTGACCCCTCCTGATACTTTATATCAAACTACTGACCCCTCCCTGATACTTTATATCAAACTACTGACCCCTCCTGATACTTTATATCAAACTACTGACCCTCCTGATACTTTATATCAAACTACTGACCCCTCCCCTGATACTTTATATCAAACTACTGACCCCTCCTCTGATACTTTATATCAAACTACTGACCCCTCCCCTGATACTCCTGACCAAACTACTTACTTTATATCAAACTACTGACCCTCCTGATACTTTATATCAAACTACTGACCCCTCCTCTGATACTTTATATCAAACTACTGACCCCTCCTCCCTGATACTTTATATCAAACTACTGACCCTCCCCCTGATACTTTATATCAAACTACTGACCCTCCTCTGATACTTTATATCAAACTACTGACCCCTCCTGATACTTTATATCAAACTACTGACCCCTCCTGATACTTTATATCAAACTACTGACCCCTCCTGATACTTTATATCAAACTACTGACCCTCCTGATACTTTATATCAAACTACTGACCCCTCTCTGATACTTTATATCAAACTACTGACCCCTCCTGATACTTTATATCAAACTACTGACCCCTCCTGATACTTTATATCAAACTACTGACCCCTCCTGATACTTTATATCAAACTACTGACCCCTCCCCTGACCCTGATACTTTATATCAAACTACTGACCCCCCCTATGATACTTTATATCAAACTACTGACCCCTCCCCCTGATACTTTATATCAAACTACTGACCCCTCCTGATACTTTATATCAAACTACTGACCCCTCCCCTGATACTTTATATCAAACTACTGACCCCTCCTGATACTTTATATCAAACTACTGACCCCTCCCCTGATACTTTATATCAAACTACTGACCCCTCCCCTGATACTTTATATCAAACTATATCAAACTACTGACCCCTCCTGATACTTTATATCAAACTACTGACCCCTCCTCTGATACTTTATATCAAACTACTGACCCCTCCTGATACTTTATATCAAACTACTGACCCCTCCCCTGATACTTTATATCAAACTACTGACCCCTCCTCTGATACTTTATATCAAACTACTGACCCCTCCTGATACTTTATATCAAACTACTTGACCCCTCCTGATACTTTATATCAAACTACTGACCCCTACCTGATACTTTATATCAAACTACTGACCCTCCTCTGATACTTTATATCAAACTACTGACCCTCCCTGATACTTTATATCAAACTACTGACCCTCCTGATACTTTATATCAAACTACTGACCCCTCCCCCCTGATACTTTATATCAAACTACTGACCCCTCCTCTGATACTTTATATCAAAATACTGACCCTACTGACACTTCCTGATACTTTATATCAAACTACTGACCCCTCCTGATACTTTATATCAAACTACTGACCCCCCCCTCCAAACTTGATACTTTATATCAAACTACTGACCCCTCCTGATACTTTATATCAAACTACTGACCCCTCCCCCTGATTATATCAAACTACTGACCCCTCCCCTGACACTTTATATCAAACTACTGACCCCTCCCTGATACTTTATATCAAACTACTGACCCCTCCTGACACTTTATATCAAACTACTGACCCCTCCTGATACTTTATATCAAACTACTGACCCCTCCCCCTGATACTTTATATCAAACTACTGACCCCTCCTGATACTTTATATCAAACTACTGACCCCTCCTCTGATACTTTATATCAAACTACTGACCCCTCCCCCTGATACTTTATATCAAACTACTGACCCCTCCTAAGATACTTTATATCAAACTACTGACCCTCCCTGATACTTTATATCAAACTACTGACCCTGATACTTTATATCAAACTACTGACCCCTCCTGATACTTTATATCAAACTACTGACCCCTCCTCTGATACTTTATATCAAACTACTGACCCCTCTTGATACTTCTATCAAACTACTGACCCCTCCTGATACTTTATATCAAACTACTGACCCCTCACTGATACTTTATATCAAACTACTGACCCCTCCTGATACTTTATATCAAACTACTGACCCCTCCTGATACTTTATATCAAACTACTGACCCATCCTCTGATACTTTATATCAAACTACTGACCCCTCCTGATACTTTATATCAAAAACTACTGACCCCTCTCCTGATACTTTATATCAAACTACTGACCCTCCTCTGATGCTTTATATCAAACTACTGACCCCTCCTGATACTTTATATCAAACTACTGACCCCTCCCTGATGCTTTATATCAAACTACTGACCCCTCCTGATACTTTATATCAAACTACTGACCCTCCTCTGATACTTTATATCAAACTACTGACCCTCCTGATACTTTATATCAAACTACTGACCCTCCTGATACTTTATATCAAACTACTGACCCCTCCTGATGCTGATACAGGCTGACCTCCTGATCAAATCAGGCACTGACCCCTCCTGATACTTTATATCAAACTACTGGACCCCTCCCCTCCCTGATACTTTATATCAAACTACTGACCCCTCTTGACACTTTATATCAAACTACTGACCCCTCCTGATACTTTATATCAAACTACTGACCCCTCCTGACACTTTATATCAAACTACTGACCCCTCCTGATACTTTATATCAAACTACTGACCCCTCCCTGATACTTTATATCAACTACTGGACCCCTCCTGATACTTTATATCAAACTACTGACCCCTCCCCTGGATACTTATATATAATCAAACTACTGACCTCTGATACTTTATATCAAACTACTGACCCTTCCTAAGATACTTTATATCAAACTACTGACCCCTCCCTGATACTTTATATCAAACTACTGACCCCTCCCTGATACTTTATATCAAACTACTGACCTCCTGATACTTTATATCAAACTACTGACCCCTCCTCTGATACTTTATATCAAACTACTGACCCCTCCTCTGATACTTTATATCAAACTACTGACCCCTCCTGATGCTTTGTAATCAAACTACTGACCCTCCTGGATACTTTATATCAAACTACTGACCCCTCCTGATACTTTATATCAAACTACTGACCCCTCCCCTGATACTTGATAT
>NW_027010935.1:0-27506 GCF_036934945.1 Oncorhynchus masou masou | reverse complement strand
CCTTATAGGGAAACTTCACCGCTAGACATTATTTGGGGTGTTTGTCCAATCTCCCTACCAATGTTGTGTTCGAGACAACCTAATGCGAGATCGATTCAAGACCAATACCGGGAAAATCGAGTCCGAGTCAAGACCATGATTGCAATTTGATCAAATCCCCACCATAATAAGACATCCAGTATTTCTGTGTTCATAATTCAGAACAGCATATAGGTTCTTTACACATTCAAAATATTGAAAGAATGCATGCTGAGGGAAAATAGAGCAACTCTACAAAATATTACTAACCCAAACACAGCGGGGAACAACGGGCCTTCTACGCCTTCAGAGAAGGGCTAATCATTTATAAATAATGATTATAATATAGAATTGCATTATTATTTTCAAAGATATTCTGATTTGTCTCTTTAGTTTGTGTTGTAAAATAAAGGGTTATTATATTTATCAAGCTTTATTTAGCTCGGCAAGTCAATTAAGAACAAATTCTTGTTTTACAATGACAGCCTGCCCCGGCCAAAATCTAACCACTCTGTGCCAATTGTGCACCGCCCTACCGGAGTCCCAGTTACAGCCAGATGTGACACAGCCCACGATCGAACCAGGGTCTGTAGTGGCACCTCTAGCACTGAGATGCAGTGCCTTAGACTGCAGCTCCACTCAGGAGGCCACTGTAAGCACAGACAAGAAAAAAATATCCAGTCTGGATTTTTATTTGCTGGTCTCTGGGGAGATAAATCTAGCTAGCTAAGTCAGCCATTGACTAGGCCATCAAAAGCTAGATAAAGGCATCTGCTGTTTAACTGTATTAGGACAACATTTTGGAGTGACAGAAGAATCAACCAATCACATTTTCACTTAATGGGTGGGACTGTTTTTTACAAAAACGCATGGAAACTTCTGCCTTCTTACTGGCCAACAGGTCTCTTGTAGCTCAGTTGGGAGAGCATTGTGCTTGCATATGCAAGGATTGTGGGTTTGATTTTCACCGGGGACTGGTATAAAAATGTATGCCTTAACTCCTGTAAGGTGCATTGGATAAGAGCGTCTGCTAAATGACAAATGTTTTAAAAAACATGTCACTGTGAAGTAGTTTTCCCATGGTCTAGCTTGCTAGCTTTTGTTGTTGGCTGGTTTTCAGAGGCTGCAGCGGGTGTTATCAAAGAGGATGTTGTTGATAATTCCCTTTTAAAAAAAAAAGTTACAGTACGTTTCAAATTATCATCATCTGGTGAGTGGAACTGTGTTTTTATGGCAGTATACTTGCTGTTGTTAGCCATCTCTTTGAAAATAATAACTAAAGTGGTACTGACGGCATTTTAGCAAACATGAAATCTGTTTATATACACCCCCAGGAAGAATTAGAGGTTGTTATTTTTATTTAATTACATTTTTATTTTTATTTTATGTTTTTACAAGCGACCACTTCGATAGGGTCAGTTTCACGTTTTAATAAATTCTTAGAATGTTTGGGAATTGCGTATACTAAGGATTTTGTGAAAATTCTATAGCAATGTAGAATAGGAAAGCAGCCATGCGTTTGGACAATTAATAGACACTGCAGTAAATAAAACCAAATAAACACATGTCTTGTCCAGGATCGGAGTCTACACAGACTGTTACGCAATAGCCAATCAGAGCTGAAGTAGGCCTTTATACAAACAAACCATTTGCCACACTGACCTGCCATCATCACTTTGAACTGGACTGTGTGTTTACAGGCAGTTGCAGCAGCGTGACTTTAGATCTTAAGAAGCATTCGCCAAAAGCCACAAAATGCTCCTGAATTGATTTCTGCAAATATGTAAACATCACCGGAGTCCTCTTACATTTGGGAACCATGAAAAGGAATGCTCTCTCTCCCTCATTCATGCACATCAACAACAACACACATGAATGTAATATTTGTGTTGTGGAGAAATGACCAGGCAGGAGACAGGGGTACAGTTAGTTTTCGTTTAGTCAAAACCCTCGTGCTCTACAGTTCCCGGCACCCCAGTGCGCATGTGCATTTCCTATTAGGTGTAGTAACGTAACACTGTTAGTAATGCATTACTGCTTAGTAACAGCACAGTAACTAATATAAACCATGGTGCTTGCCTATGTGAGGGGGAACGGCACCCAGTACCTCCAGGCTCTGATCAGGCCCTACAAAACAAGGGCACTGAACACCACTAGGATGCCCGCTAGCCCAGTCAAAACTGTTCAATGGTGGATGAGAGACAGCGGAGTCAATCACCACCTTCCGGAGACACTGAAACCCCACCTCTTCAAGGAATATTAGGATAAAATCCTTCTCAAACACTTTGTAAAGTGGCTGTTCCACTGGATGTCAGAAGGTGAATTCACCAATTTGTAAGTCATAAGATAACTGTAAAATGTAAATGTAATATAAACAGATGTAGATCCCAGATACTACAATGAACAACTAATGCTAGCCAGAGCAAGATGAGAGAAAATCCAACGAAGGAACATTAGATAAACCCTCTCAAACCTTTTCTGCTAGCTGACTGTCAAAATAGCACTGAAAAAATGATGGGGAATTGTAGGCTGCTCATCCTTCTGCAGCTTGCCTGCCAATGCATGCATGTCCCAACCAAGCACCCAAGCTAACTGGCAAAATGTGGCTCAAGTTGCTAGCTAGCTACTTCCAGACACAAATGAGAGAACACCTCACTCTGACCATTTTACTCACCATAGCAGAACTGGTTAGGCTGTTTACATGGTATCTAGAGCATTCTTGACAAACTATTACTTTTTTGTCTACTTTTACTGACAACGGTCATATTCAGCGGGTGTTGCGCATTTGTCAATTCATCAGTCGTTCTGTGCTCTGGCACACTCAGATGAGAGCGCTCTGAAATCGGAGTAGATGGAGATATGCTAACCGGATAACAGTCGTTCAGGTCTTTGCTAGCTAACCAAATGACACCTGCATCTCTAGCTGTGTATAGCCACTGAAATACAATATGAGGGGAAAAATCAGTCATTCACCCACGACTCCAATGGCATGACATGACATGCTCCTAGCAGCTAGGTAGCTATCTAGCTAACATTAGGCTCCATGGTTTTAGTTGCTACATAAATAGATATGCTAGCCCATTAGCCATGTTATGACTGACTTTTGATCATTGTCCTTGCAGTTTGATTGTATTGACATTCCCAGCCTTAGTTACAAGCGTCTGTTTTTGTCCAGAATATTGAGTCATTGAAACTGAAACAGTGCATCCCGAATGCAGACAGCAAACATTGTACCAGGTCAGCTGTGATTTACAACCTGATAGCAATATGTTTTGGACAACCAAGAAATGTATTGTTGAATTATATGAATCATGCTTTGAACTGCATCCATCTATTCTGCCAATAATGCCTTCGTGTACGTCATGGAACATTGAGTGAAATATAACCTATTTTTAAAACCTCTTAAACGTTTGATATATTTTTGACAGCTATTTTGATTGTCTGTTTGTTTCATTACTGCAAAGTAGTTAAAACGCTGTCAGTTCCATACTCAATTTTAGGTCAACGGTTACTTTGTGTGTTAAACGCATTTTTTTTTTTTGCAATGGGAAGTAATAGTTGTACATTTCTATTGGGAAATGCTTAATGGTTGTGTTTTTGTATTCTTAATATTGGGTCCTACTGGCTTATTTTGTCCGAGTTTATGGACTGCTTTATCCTTTAACATCATGCTTTGTGTGACTGCTGTCTTTCCATTGGCCCTATGCAGTGGTGTAGTGGTGCTTGGAGAAATTGGTATATTCAAATTTTGCCGGAAAGTTCACAAACGTCCCGCCCAGTGAAGGAAAGCCACCCTGTTTGAAAAATCCTATGTTTTCCGATTAGTTTTACCATAGATTTATCAGATTTCACTCTCAAAAATCACACTTTTTTAATTAGAAAAATTACAAAAATGTACTGCTATAATAAGTCCACAACAATGCTTAAACCACATCAATCTGATTGGGTGGGACTGTCAGGGCCTAGCTCCCCAGTAGGTGGGCCTCTGTCCACCCAGGCCAATCCATGTCTACGACCCTGATGCAAACAGTGCATGATGACAATTGTTGCCTTAGTTAGCATTTATGTGACGCCCTGGTCCTAGTATTTTGTGTTTTCTTTATTATTTTGGTCAGGCCAGGGTGTGACATGGGTGAATTATGTGTTGGTTTTGTCTAGGTTTTTTTTTGTAGGTTATGGGATTGTGGTTAGTGGAGTTGTCTAGAAAAGTCTATGGTTGCCTGGAGTGGTTCTCAATCAGAGGCAGGTGTTTATCGTTTTTTTTCCCACGGTTCTTGTTTTGTAAATTGTTTAAAGATGTATAAAGATGTATAAAGATAACCACGCTGCATTTTGGTCCTCCTCCCTTTCACCAGAAAACCGTAACAATTTACTGGTAAATATAAGTTGAAACTTATTTTCTTCCCTACCAGCTACCAATGTCATTCTTCTGTGAGCTGCTCCATGCCAAAACTCTTGCTGCCTGCAGACGATATTGCTCTGACAGGCTTTGTGTGCGGTGGGCATGTGAATATATTTCACGTGATTTGCAATTGTGTAGGCTACTTTGTATATGATTTCTGTATTGTACTACATAATTGGTAAGTCGTATACTGCCACTACACTACATCAGTAGGGATTAAGAAATGAGTAATGTAATGCCCACTGAAAAAAAGTGTCTACATAGCTTATACCTGCATATAGCGTCCACTAGAGCACTGGCACTTTGTGTTTTACAAAAAGTGCACTCTTCTACATTAGTGCGCTGTTATTACGGTTGCTGTTCTTTCAGAATCATGAACCTGTCACACACTGAACTAACATGTCTATAATAGATTTAAAGGCTGTTAAGATATTAATGTTTCAAGAAAGGAGTGTATATATTTGGCCTAGCTAAGTAGTTTTATGCACTGACTGAACGGAAACTGATAACTTTGAGTTTTTTACTTTGCACCAGCTGGTCCCCGAAAGAAATTAGAAGTCCTCACTGTCTGAGACCAAATACAAATGTGTTCGAAACAAGACCGAGACACTCTATCTGATCTTGAGACACTCAATATGTGGTCTCAAGACCTACAACACTGGCCAGGCAGACTGATTTGAGTCAAGAACTGCAACCCTGCTGGAAATATTTCACTCTCAACAGTATCCCAGATCCAGCACCATTTTCTTGTTTTGTATTTACGGATAGCCAACACTCAGACATAATTTCTAAAGATGCATGTGTTATATTTAATTTTACCTTTATTTTACTAGGCAAGTCAAAGAACAAATTCTTACTTTCAATGACGGCCTAGGAACAGTGGGTTAACTGCCTGTTCAGGGGCAGAATGACAGATTTGTACCTTGTCAGCTCAGGGATTCGAACTTGCAACCTTTCGGTTACTAGTCCAATGCTCTAACCACTAGGCAACCCTGCCACCCCATATGTAGTGAGTCCATCAGAACAGAGGCAATCGGGATGACCAGGGATGTTCTCTTGATAAGTGTGTGAATTGGACTATTTTCTTGTCCTGCTAAGCATTCAAAATGTAATGAGTACTTTGAGAGTCAGGTAAAATGTATGGCGTAAAAGTACATGCTTTATGTAGGAATGTAGTAGTCAAAAATATAAACATTAAAGGACACATACCCCAAACTACTTAAGTAGTACTTTAAAGTATTTTTTACATAACTACTTTACACCACTGATACTGCCACATTCATTTGAGATGGAATACACTGTAAGAGGAGTTGAGACAGTGAGAACAAGAATTGCGAGACCAGCAAGAAGTGATGGGGAGCTACAGTCAGACCCCAACTGGTGGTGCCTATTAGGGTGCTGTCCAGCCATGCCGGCAGAAGAGGAATATCTGTGATGATAAAATTCTATCATGGACAGTTCTTACCGAGAGAGGGTCACTGCAGACCCCATGGATCATGTTTCTGTGACCATCGTTCTTCAGAACCTCCATGATCAACTGTTGGCGGAAACATAGACCAGCTAGACCAGGAAGGCAAATTACAAACGAGTAAGTTGTTTTGCTGTTGGTATCTAGCTAGCAATATAAGCTGTCTTATCACACAAGGCAGTGTTGTTCAGTACAGTATAATTTTGTGATCAATTTGGCCTTAACAAGGCTTACTAGAATCACTACAAGCTAAGCTATCCAAGTTGAGCTAGCTAACTTTGTTTTCTATACCCAAAATGTACTGTTGCCTAATGTTATAGCTAGCTAGCATAGCTAGCCTCAGTGCATCTTGTATATTTTTTTTTATGATGATTACTAGAGCTGTGGTGGTCACAGATTTTCATCAGCCAGTGTTTGTCAAGCAAATAACTGTCGGTCTCACAGTAATTGACCATTAATTAACATAAACACATTTAGCATCTCCTGGCTTCCACACATAGCCTACAAGCCACTGATGCAGACCTTTGGAACATCTACGTTTAATACATCTAATGTAATATAGCCTACACCTTCACAATAAATCCATTATTTATTTTAGACAGGTCTAAAGAAGCATTATATGAAGAAAATGTTGGAAGAACTGTCCATATTTACTCTTCGTCAGCCAACAAGATGACTAGGCCTAACAAACAGCAAAAGCACTATCCTATGACAATCTACTATCCCCCATAGTACAAAAGTCGATCTATTCTGTGCAATAAATAAATATTCCAAACATGGTCTGGGACAGTTGTGGGATGCAATTTATCCCAAATGAATACATCCACTAGCATCAAAAAATATATTTTTACGCAATGTGGCTGACACATCAGATCAGAACATTTACTGTAGCTTCAAGAGTTGATAAACTATTTGGTTATTTCTTCAAATTATAAGTACAGCAATGAGCACAGGGCAATATGCAATAAGCATAAATGTTCCATTACTGAGAGAACACCGATTATGAATGTAATGGTTTTATTTAGAATATTTTTTTATGGCTAAAATTCTTCCCCAAACTTGAAACTCATGCACTGCTTATGTGTGCCAGTTAGGCTCTAAACCCCTTGTAAAGCAGATCAATGTGCTAAGTTATTTGGCCACTTTAGTTGTGATACAAACCTTATCAAAACATATAGGCCTATGGGTTAGGCAACATGAGGTGTGCGACTATATTTCTTAAGCTGGGCATCATTCACAAGTGATAGGCTAATATTGTCACCCATCAGGCTATTCTTGTAACGAATCTTGTCTTCGTCTGAGGAAGTAAGAAGGATCGGACCAATATGCAGCGTGGTAAGTGTCCGTCATAATTTATTGACTGAACGCACAAAACAAAATAACAAAGTGAAATAGAAGAAGCAAAACAGTTTTGTAAGGTGACATACACTAAACAGAAAACAACCACCCACAAACAAGAGTGGGAAAACAGGCTACCTAAGTATGGTTCTCAATCAGAGGCAACGATTGACATCTGCCTCTGATTAGGAACCATACCAGGCCAAACACATAGAAATACCCAACATAGAACAAAAACATCAAATGCCCACCCCAACTTACGCCCTGACCAACCTAAAATAGAAACATACAAAAGGAACTACAAAAGGATAGGTCAGGACGTGACAATTCTTGATTTAATTTTGTCTTTACATACAGTATACTGCTAGGTAAAGTTTTGCCTTATCTCTGCTCGCTGGTCACCATAGCAGCACCCACTCGTAGCACGCGTTCCAGCAGGTATATCTAACTTGTCACCCCCAAAGCCAATTTCTCCTTTGGCCGCCTCTCCTTCCAGTGGAATGGCAGCCTCTCTGCTGCCATTGACTGGAAAGAACTACAAAAATCTCTGAAACTGGAAACACTTATCTCCCCTCCCACTAGCTTTAAGCACCAGCTGTCAGAGCAGCTCACAGATCACTGCACATAGCCCATCTATAAATAGCCCAAACAACTACACCTTCCCTACTGTATGCATTTATCTATTTTGTTCCTTTGCACCCCAGTATTTCTACTTTGCACACTCATCTACGGTCAAATCTACCATTCCAGTGTTGTAATTGCTATATTGTATTTACTTTGCCACCATTGCTTATTTATTGCCTTTACCTACCTTATCTCACCTCATTTGCTCACGTTGAATATATACTACTGTATTATTGACTGTATGTTTGTTTTACTCGATGTGTAACTCTGCGTTGTTATATGTGTCGAACTGCTTTGCTTTATCTTGGTCTGGTCGCAGTTGTAAATGAGAACTTGTTCTCAACTTGCCTACCTGGTTGAATAAAAGTGAAATGATTAAAATATATATATATATATATATATATATATATATATATATATATATATATATATATATATATATATATATATATATATATATATATATATATATAAAAATACGAAATAATATATTTGTAATTTGTTTTGATTTAGTATGGACCATTATCGTACACCTGTCTTGAAACAGGGGCAGTGGGAAATGCATGCCATCTATGGACTTAAATAGTGAATGGAGGACTTTTCATAGTAGGCCTAGCCTATAGAAAGCTGATGGGATCCTCTTTTTATTAGAGGCCATCACTCTGTTTTCTCATGCAATTGCATAGCCTATAGAAATGTTGCGCAACATGAGATCATGGGCTCTCATGAAGTGTTAGAAAATATTTTTGAACACATTTGCGTTGATGGTATAGTGATAAGAGGGACAATAGAGTGCTGAATACCAGGCAGTTAGCAAATTTGGTAGGCTACTAATGAACATCTACTGCATCAGAGCTTGGAAAAGCCTAATTAACATGACTAGACGGTTTGACTGCTTCATGACTCGTGACCACTAGTGTGGCGATCATACGGTCAGCAACAACAGCCCTAACGATGACGAGTAAAGGAATGACTTTTGCTTTGAGTCATATTACTCTTTTACTAACTATAGCTGTATGTTGTAGGTAGCTAGCTAATGTGTGTATGTGAGATGTGTAATATTCTGAATTGTGCTGCTGCAGTAGGAATACAGGCAGTACACAATGATTGCCAATGATCATCTAATAGAGGTTTTGTCATTCTCTTACAGACAATACCGCTTGGTGGAAAACAGATTATTTTGGGAATTTGTTCTAGATGGGGAGAAGCTAGGCACAGGACACAGGATCACCTTGACTGTGTATGTTGTTGGGGCCAATCAAGCAATTTATCTCTCACACAATGGACTGTATGCTGGATACAAGTATGTTGATGACTCAAGAGGAGATGTGAAAGGTCCATAACAGCATTCTCCCCCACTTCACTACACCCATCAGACACCCATATGCAAGTATTCCCTTTGTAGAACTGTAGTATTTATTATAAGCGTTATTAGTATATTTTTCTTCTACTGTAATGTTATGTATGTCATACATTGCCATAACTGTTCCTGTGTACTGCTGTGTAAACTCACCTCGGTCTCATGAGCAAATAAACTTTGCTTGAATACAATCTGTCTACTAATTTGCTACATTGACAGACTAATCAACTGTTTTGTTGAAACATATTTACTTGCCAACAAATTAAAGTTGAAAGGATTCACCAACTCCCTGAATCATTTGTTTTCGCATTAAGATAGTAGCTAGTTACATACACATACATGCCATAACTATCACAATGAATTGATCCAGAATTGAAGTCAACTCTTTATTGGCTGGAATCAATTAGTCACTTGTCAGTACACTCATAAAACATATTATTTAAATAATTTGATCGAACTCCATTATGCACTGCTTTCAGAAAGTGTTCATACCCCTTGACTTATTCAACATGTTGTGTTACAGCCTGAATTCAAAATGGTTTGAATAAATATTTTTTTCTCCCCTATCTATACACATACCCCATAATGACGACGTTAAAACATGTTAGTAGAAATTTGGGCAGCAACAGCAGCCCTAACAGTATTGAAAATGAAATTCAGAAATATCTAATTTACATACAGTAAGTATTCGCACCCCTGAGTTAATCATGTGTAGAAGCACCTTTGGCAGTGATTACAGCTGTGTCTTTCTGGGTAAGCCTCTAAGAGCTTTCCACACATGAATTGTGGAACATTTACCTATTATCATTTTTAAATATTCTTCAAGCTCTGTCAAATTGTTTGTTGATCATTGCTAGACAACCATTTCCAGGTCTTGCCATAGATTTCAAGTAGATTTAAGTCAAAATTGTAACTCGGCCACTCAGGAACATTCACTATCTTCTTGGTAAGCAAATACAGTGTAGATTTGTCCTGCTGAAAGGTTCATTCATCTCCATCTCCCAGTGTCTGGTGGAAAGCGGACTGATCCAGGTTTTCTACAAGAAGTTTTCCTGTAGCTCCATTCCGTTTACTTTTAATCTTAAACTCCCCTTAATGACTACAAGCATACCCATACCATGATGCAACGACTACTATGCTTGAAAATATGGACAGTGGTACTCAGTACTCAGGACAGAAAGTGAATTGCTATGCCACATTGTTTTTGCAGTATTACTGTAGTGCCTTGTTTCAAGCAGGCTGCATGTTTTGGAATATTTTAGTTTGTTCAGGCTTCCTTCTTTTCACTCTGTCAATTAGGCTAGTATTGTGGCGTAACTCATTTATATTTATATATATATATACAGTGCCTTGCGAAAGTATTCGGCCCTGTCACGCCTTGGTCATTGTATTTTGTGTTTTCGTTATATATTTGGTTAGGCCAGGGTGTGACATGCGTTTATGTATTGTATTTTCGTATTGGGGTTTGTAGTATTTGGGATTGCGGCTGAGTAGAGGTGTTGTATAGGCTTGGCTGCCTGAGGCGGTTCTCAATCAGAGTCAGGTGATTCTCGTTGTCTCTGATTGGGAACCGTATTTAGGTAGCCTGGTTTTCACTTTGTATTTCGTGGGTGATTGTTCCTGTCTCTGTGTTAGTGTTCACCAGACAGGCTGTAATAGGTTTCACGTTCCGTTTTGTTGTTTTGTATTTATTAGTTATTTCATGTATCGTCATTTTTTCCATTAAAAACATGAGTAACCAACACGCTGCATTTCGGTCCGACTTTCTTGCAACAAACGAAGGACACCGTTACAGAATCACCCACCACACATGGACTGAGCAGCGTGTTAACAGGCAGCTGGAGCAGCGAAGGGAGGACGTTATGGACAGCAGAGGATTGGAGTATACGACGTGGGAAGAAATAGACAGGTGGGCGGCCGACCCAGAGAGAGTGCCGGAGCCTGCCTGGGATTCGCTGGGAGCAGTGCAAAGAGGGCTATAGGAGAATGGAGTCGAAGAGTGACACGGCGGCACAGAGCAAAACCAGAAAATCAGCCCCAAAAATGTATTGGGGGGCTCAGAGGGAGAGTGGCTGAGTCAGGAGACAGACCTGAGCCAACTCTCCCTGTTTATCGTGAGGAGCCAAGGAGGAGACCAGAACCGGTGTTGGAGGTGAGCGAAGCAGAGACTGTGAAGGAGTTAATGGGGAAATTGGAGGAGAGAGTAATGAGGGAGTTGCTAGTTTGGTGCTTTAGGTATAAGATCGTCCGACGGAGCGTGTCGGGGATTTAATGGCACCTGGGTCAGCGCTCCATACTAGTTCTGAGGTGCGTGTTAGTTGGCTGGTGAAAAATGTGCCAGCCTCACTCACTAGGCCTCCTGTGTACCTACCTAGCCTTGCACGTCCTGTGCCAGTCCTGCTCTCAGGCTCTCCAGTACACCTTCAAGGTCCAGTCCATCCTGTGCCACCTTCACACACCAGTCCTCCGATGGTAGCTCCCGCACCAGGCTTCCTGTGCGTGTCCTCGATCCAGTACCACCAGTTCCAGTACCATGCACCAGGCCTTCAGTGCGCCTCGCCTGTTCAGCGCAGCCAGCGCTTTCTCCCTCTCCTGCGCTGTCGGAGTCTCCCGCCTGTTCAGCGTTTCTAGAGCCTTCCTCCTCTACAGCGCTGCCGGAGCCTCCTGCCTGTTCGGAGCAGCCTGAGCTGCCAGTCTGCATGGAGCAGCTAGAGCTGCCAGTCTGCATGGAGCAGCTAGAGCTGCCAGTCTGCATGGAGCAGCTAGAGCTGCCAGTCTGCATGGAGCAGCTAGAGCTGCCAGTCTGCATGGAGCAGCTAGAGCTGCCAGTCTGCATGGAGCAGCCAGAGCTGCCAGTCTGCATGGAGCAGCTAGAGCTGCCAGTCTGCATGGAGCAGCCAGAGTTGCCAGTCTGCATGGAGTAGCTAGAGCTGCCAGTCTGCATGGGGCAGCCAGAGCTGTCAGTCTGCTTGGAGCAGCCAGAGTTGCCAGTCTGCATGGAGTTGCCAGTCTGCAAGGAGCTGCCAGTCTGCAAGAAGCTGCCAGTCTGCAAGGAGCTGCCAGTCTGCAAGGAGCTGCCAGTCTGCAAGGAGCTGCCAGTCTGCAAGGAGCTGCCAGTCGGCAAGGAACTGCCAAAGCTGTTAGTCTGCATGGAACAGGCAGAGCTGTCAGTCTGCAAGAAGCCGCCAGAGCTGTCAATCTGCATGGAGCAGACAGAACCGCCAGTCAACATGGAGCAGCCAGAGCCGCCAGCCAGCATGGAGCAGCCAGAGCCACCAGTCAGCATGGAGCAGCCAGAGCCGTCAGTCAGCATGAAGCAGCCAGAGCCGTCAGTCTGCCAGACTCTTCCAGATCTGCCGGTCAGCCAGACTCTTCCAGATCTGCCGGTCAGCCAGACTCTTCCAGATCTGCCGGTCAGCCAGACTCTTCCAGATCTGCCGGTCAGCCAGACTCTTCCAGATCTGCCGGTCAACCAGACTCTTCCAGATCTGCCGGTCAGCCAGACTCTTCCAGATCTGCCGGTCAGCCAGACTCTTCCAGATCTGCCGGTCAGCCAGACTCTTCCAGATCTGACCGGTCAGCCAGATTCTTCCAGATCTGCCGGGTCAGCCAGACTCTTCCAGATCTGCCCGGGCTGCCCCTCAGTCCCCAGCTGCCCCTCAGTCCCGAGCTGCCCCTCAGTCCCGAGCTGCCTCTCAGTCCCGAGCTGCC
Source organism: Oncorhynchus masou masou (assembly GCF_036934945.1). Taxonomy (NCBI): domain Eukaryota; kingdom Metazoa; phylum Chordata; class Actinopteri; order Salmoniformes; family Salmonidae; genus Oncorhynchus; species Oncorhynchus masou. The sequence goes on along the minus strand of NW_027010935.1, from coordinate 14,585 downwards.
TCAGTCCCGAGCTGCCCCTCAGTTCAGTGGGGTTCTGGGTGAGGACTATTAGGCCATGGTCGGCGGCGAGGCTTGATCATCCCAGGACGCGAAGGGGAGGAACTATGACATTTATGGAGTGGGGTCCACGTCCCGAGCCGGAACCGCCACCATGGACAGACGCCCACCCGGACCCTCCCTATGGTTTTGAGGTGCGTCTGGGAGTCCGCACCATAGGGGGGTTCTGTCACGCCTTGGTCATTGTATTTTGTGTTTTCGTTATATATTTGGTTAGGCCAGGGTGTGACATGGGTTTATGTATTGTATTTTCGTATTGGGGTTTGTAGTATTTGGGATTGCGGCTGAGTAGGGGTGTTGTATAGGCTTGGCTGCCTGAGGCGGTTCTCAATCAGAGTCAGGTGATTCTCGTTGTCTCTGATTGGGAACCGTATTTAGGTAGCCTGGTTTTCACTTTGTATTTCGTGGGTGATTGTTCCTGTCTCTGTGTAAGGGATTTCACCCCGTAGTGGACAAAATGAATGGCAAGTTATTGGCATTGACCGAACCATGCACACATTGGCCAATACCACCCAAAGCGGCGTTGATTCATGCAAAGTTTACTGCTATTGCCATATGGGTATTGCCAGTTGTAACACTTCAAAATCCAACAGGTGGCGATTGCACTCCACCATGGTTTTTCATATTGGTATTGGACTCCAAGTCAACATCCAAAAGCCAAATTTTGAAAAAAACGAATTTTTTGAAAAAAAACGTATCACCCCTTAAAAAAGTGCTTTCTGGACCGTTTTTCAAATTCTTTCGCTTTTTTGACAATTACACATGTATAAGAACTGTATGAAAATACTTTTGTCCAATTTTATTAACATAATTTTTTTAATTTTTTTACTTGCGCATATTGCATATGTTTTGTCCATTTGCAATATGATTTCATAGGAAGTCAGAAGTCAAAAGTCAAAATTCTTAAATTTCATAAAAAACTTCACACACCCCTAAAAAGTGCTTTCTGGACCGTTTTTCGAAATTTTTTTCGCATTTTGTGTCAGTTACACACGTATAAGAACTGTATCAACATACTTTAGTCATATTTTATTATCATAATTTTTTTTATTTTTTTACTTGCGCATATTGCATGTGTTTTGTCCATCTGCAATATGATTTCATAGGAAGTCAGAAGTCAAAAGTCAAAAATTATTAAATTTCATAAAAAACTTCACACACCCCTAAAAAGTGCTTTCTGGACCGTTTTTCGAAATTTTTTCGCATTTTGTGTCAGTTACACACGTATAAGAACTGTATCAACATACTTTAGTCATATTTTATTATTATAATGTTTTTGTTTTTTTTTGCTTGTGCATAAGGCATATGTTTTGTGGGGGCCAAATGTCATAAGAAATTTGACATGCTCAAAAATCCTTCAGAAATGCAAAATTGACTGGCCTGATGAACTCGGGATGGCCGGGCAGTGATTGTTGTTCCTTTCAATCACTCGTGGTGTTGATTTCATCATGTCCATTTGTTTATGTTTTCTCACTTTTGCAAAGTCACTGTGCATTTGCCATATGGTTAACTGGGCATTCACCATCACCAATTTGTCATGCCATAAAAATCATGCAGGAATGCCAAATTGACTGGCCCGATGAACTCGGGATGGCTGGGCAGTGATTCTGGTACCTCTCCATCGCTCGTTTGGGTTGATTTCAGAATGTCGCTTTTGGTGATGGTACCTCACTGTTAAAACATATTGCAAATGTTCCTTACTTTTTCAAAGTCACTGAAAATTTTTGCAGGAATGCCAAATTGACTGGCCCGATGACCTCGGGATGGCTTGGCAGTGATTCTGGTACCTCTCCATCGCTCGTTATGGTCGATTCCAGAATGTCCATTTGGTGATTTTTCTCACTCTTTCAAAGTCACTGTGCATTTGCCATATGGTTAACTGGGCAGTCACCATCACCAATTTGTCATGCTATAAAAATCATGCAGGAATGCCAAATTGACTGGCCCGATGACCTCGGGATGGCTGGGCAGTGATACTGGTACCTCTTCATGGCTCGTTTGGGCTGATTTCAGAATGTCGCTTTTGGTGATGGTACCTCACCGCTTAAACATATTGCAAATGTTCCTTACTTTTGCAAAGTCACAAAAAATTCTTGCAGGAATGCCAAATTGACTGGCCCGATGACCTCGGGATGGCTGGGCAGTGATACTGGTACCTCTCCATCGCTCGTTTGGGCTGATTTCAGAATGTCCATTTGGTGATTTTTCTCACTCTTTCAAAGTCACTGTGCATTTGCCATATGGTTAACTGGGCAGTCACCATCACCAATTTGTCATGCTATAAAAATCATGCAGGAATGCCAAATTGACTGGCCCGATGACATAGGGATGTCTGGGCAGTGATACTGGTACCTCTCCATGGCTCGTTTGGGTTGATTTCAGAATGTCGCTTTTGGTGATGGTACCTCACTGTTAAAACATATTGCAAATGTTCCTTACTTTTGCAAAGTCACTGAAAATTTTTGCAGGAATGCCAAATTGACTGGCCCGATGAAGTCGGGATGGCTTGGCAGTGATTCTGGTACCTCTCCATCGCTCGTTTGGGTTGATTTCAGAATGTCGCTTTTGGTGATGGTACCTCACTGTTAAAACATATTGCAAATGTTCCTTACTTTTGCAAAGTCACTGAAAATTTTTGCAGGAATGCCAAATTGACTGGCCCGATGAAGTCGGGATGGCTTGGCAGTGATTCTGGTACCTCTCAATCGCTCGTTAGGGTTGATTTCAGAATGTCCATTTGGTGATGGTACCTCACTGTTAAAACATATTGCAAATGGTTAACTTACTTTTGCAAAGTCACTGCCATAAAAATCATGCAGGAATGCCAAATTGACTGGCCCGATGACCTCAGGGATGGCTGGGCAGTGATACTGGTACCTCTCCATGGCTCGTTTGGGTTGATTTCAGAATGTCGCTTTTGGTGATGGTACCTCACTGTTAAAACATATTGCAAATGTTCCTTACTTTTGCAAAGTCACTGAAAATTTTTGCAGGAATGCCAAATTGACTGGCCCGATGAAGTCGGGATGGCTTGGCAGTGATTCTGGTACCTCTCCATCACTCGTTAGGGTTGATTTCAGAATGTCCATTTGGTCATGTTTTCTCACTTTTCAAAGTCACTGTGCATTTGCCATATGGTTAACTGGGCAGTCACCATCACCAATTTGTCATGCCATAAAAATCATGCAGGAATGCCAAATTGACTGGCCCGATGAACTCAGGATGGCTGGGCAGTGATTTTGGTACCTCTCCATGGCTCGTTTGGGTTGATTTCAGAATGTCGCTTTTGGTGATGGTACCTCACTGTTAAAACATATTGCAAATGTTCCTTACTTTTGCAAAGTCACTGAAAATTTGTGCAGGAATGCCAAATTGACTGGCCCGATGAACTCGGGATGGCTTGGCAGTGATTCTGGTACCTCTCCATCACTCGTTAGGGTTGATTTCAGAATGTCCATTTGGTCATGTTTTCTCACTTTTGCAAAGTCACTGTGCATTTGCCATATGGTTAACTGGGCAGTCACCATCACCAATTTGTCATGCCATAAAAATCATGCAGGAATGCCAAATTGACTGGCCCGATGACATAGGGATGTCTGGGCAGTGATACTGGTACCTCTCCATCGCTCGTTTGGGTTGATTTCAAATGTCGCTTTTGGTGATGGTACCTCACCGCTTAAACATATTGCTAATGGACAAGAGTCACCTGCAAGTCACCGTCCATCAGTCAATTTGATATCATTCTGACACCAAACTGATACAAACTGACACCAAACCCACTTTTCCCAACTCATTTAGGAGCCAAGTATAACATACTTCAGAGCTGGCCCAAAATTCACAAGGCCTTCGGTACAAAACATTAAAAAACCATAAAACACATAGTTACTTTCTAGCTGCGGGGCCAGTTTGGACATTATGTGTAGTCCTATGTGAGGCGACCCCGAATCCCGAGTTTCGGCTCGATAGGTCATTTGGTGTCCGAGTAAAAGCCTAATTGGTGCTGAAAATCCACTTTTTTCCATGCCTTGCTACGGGGTCCTTGAATGAGCTATCGGACCGAGATGTTGGGTTCTGTCTCTATGGGCCGAGACGGTCACAATGCACCTAGTCTTGTGTCTCTGGGACATTTCTAAATGTCGCCATTTTCGTAATGGTCAAAATGAATTGAAGTCATTGCAAATGTTCGACGCTGTTTCTCGGTCCGAGAACCTCCTAGAGCGCCGTAACTCACCACGCACTATCTACCTGAGGTCTAGAACAGGATTCTAAAGTTTCGGAACTCTAGGTCTGACGGTTCTTTTTTAGCTCGAACAAAGCTAACTATTGGAGGCACTGTCAGTCTCTACACACCCCAATACGTCCCTCCATCCAAGTTGTGTATCTGTGTGATTTATTTTTCCTTTGAATTTTTATGGGAAAAATGACTGATTTACAGTTCATGGGGGTTGTCTAATCACACATATGAAGTTTTGGACAGATCTGATTTTTTTAACCCTTCCAAACAGCCCCTGAGTCACCAATTATGGCACTTCCGGTTGGCACAGGAAGCTATAAATACACACATGTCTTGACTGACATAGAAACCTAGGGAATCCTGAGTTTTAAGTCTTTAAGTTGAGAATTGACTGATCTACACAGGGTTGAATAATGCAGAGGCCTCGGCACCTTTCGAGGTGATGTACATCCAAATACCTTTTGGGTCAATTTAACCACTTCCGGTTGCTCCAGGAAGCTTAGAATCGACACAGGTAGACCTCATAGTGGTCTGATGGAATGTCATAGAAGACAGGTTCATACAGCATTCATAACCCATAAAGACCCCAGGTTGTATTTAGGGGAGCAGGCAATGTATTCCTATGGGGAGAGAAGTCAATGCACACTGTTTTTGTAAACACCTTCTTTTAACTGTGAAAGGTTAATGCCACACAGTCAAGGTTAGGCTTGCACAGATCGGGAGGACCTTAGGAACAGTCCTGTGTTTGAATTGTCCTTCTAAACCTAACGGTTCCGCCGCTGTCACCCAAAATCCAATGACATTGTGGTGCAGGCATCATTGTGGGCCTATTTTTCTCATGGTCGCTGCGCTCAGACCGAGCGAGCTACGGTCAAGAGGGGCACCTCGTTGGACTCGGCACGGCCTTGGGATTATGTTTATGCCATTGCCTGCTCTCTGTGTCTTTAAACACCACGCTTTGTCACTCCATCCTTGCTGTGTGTGTGTGTGAGAGCTTTTCTTTGACATCTGTTGGGAAAAATGACTGATTTACAGTTCATGGGGGTTGTCTAATCACACATATGAAGTTTTGGACAGATCTGATTTTTTTAACCCTTCCAAACAGCCCCTGAGTCACCAATTATGGCACTTCCGGTTGGCACAGGAAGCTGTAACTCAACATACATCCTCATTGGGCTATTCCATTAGAGAATCCTGAGTTTTAAGTCTTTACCATTAAAACTGACTGATTTACACAGGGTTCAATGCAATATGTCCATCAAATTGCAGGCAGTGTATGGGTATACACTTTTAGGGCGATTTGAACCACTTCCGGTTGGTCCAGGAAGCTTAGAATCGACACAGGTAGACCTTATAGTGGTCTGATGGACTGGTACCAAAGACAGGTTCATACAACATTCATAACCCATATAGACTCCAGGTTGTATTTAGTGGAGCAGCCAATATATTCCTATGGGGAGAGAAGTCAATGAACACTGTTTTTATGTAAACACCTTCTTTTGACTGTGAAGGGTTAATGTCACACGGTCAAGGATAGGCTTGGACAGATCAGGAGGACCTTAGGAACAGTCCTGTGGTTGAATTGTCTTTCTAAACCTAACGGTTCCGCCGCTGTCACCCAAAATCAAATGACGTACTGGTGAAGGCTTAATATTGGGCCTATTTTTCTCATGGTCGCCGCGCTCAGACCGAGCGAGCTACGGTCAAGTGGGGCACCTCGTTGGACTCGGCACAGTCTGGACACTATGGTCATGCCATTGTTTGTGTTGATTTCATCATGTCCATTTGGTCATGTTTTCTCACTTTTGCAAAGTCACTGTGCATTTGCCATATGGTTAACTGGGCAGTCACCATCACCAATTTGTCATGCCATAAAAATCATGCAGGAATGCCAAATTGACTGGCCCGATGACATAGGGATGTCTGGGCAGTGATACTGGTACCTCTCCATCGCTCGTTTGGGTTGATTTCAGAATGTCGCTTTTGGTGATGGTACCTCACTGTTAAAACATATTGCAAATGTTCCTTACTTTTGCAAAGTCACTGAAAATTTTTGCAGGAATGCCAAATTGACTGGCCCGATGACCTCGGGATGGCTGGGCAGTGATACTGGTACCTCTCCATGGCTCGTTTGGGTTGATTTCAGAATGTCGCTTTTGGTGATGGTACCTCACTGTTAAAACATATTGCAAATGTTCCTTACTTTTTCAAAGTCACTGAAAATTTTTGCAGGAATGCCAAATTGACTGGCCCGATGACCTCGGGATGGCTGGGCAGTGATACTGGTACCTCTCCATGGCTCGTTTGGGTTGATTTCAGAATGTCGCTTTTGGTGATGGTACCTCACTGTTAAAACATATTGCAAATGTTCCTTACTTTTTCAAAGTCACTGAAAATTTTTGCAGGAATGCCAAATTGACTGGCCCGATGACCTCGGGATGGCTGGGCAGTGATACTGGTACCTCTCCATGGCTCGTTTGGGTTGATTTCAGAATGTCGCTTTTGGTGATGGTACCTCACTGTTAAAACATATTGCAAATGTTCCTTACTTTTGCAAAGTCACTGAAAATTTTTGCAGGAATGCCAAATTGACTGGCCCGATGACCTCGGGATGGCTGGGCAGTGATACTGGTACCTCTCCATGGCTCGTTTGGGTTGATTTCAGAATGTCGCTTTTGGTGATGGTACCTCACTGTTAAAACATATTGCAAATGTTCCTTACTTTTGCAAAGTCACTGAAAATTTGTGCAGGAATGCCAAATTGACTGGCCCGATGACCTCGGGATGTCTGGGCAGTGATTATGGTACCTCTCCATCACTCGTTAGGGTTGATTCCAGAATGTCCATTTGGTGATTTTTCTCACTCTTTCAAAGTCACTGTGCATTTGCCATATGGTTAACTGGGCAGTCACCATCACCAATTTGTCATGCCATAAAAATCATGCAGGAATGCCAAATTGACTGGCCCGATGACCTCAGGATGGCTGGGCAGTGATACTGGTACCTCTCCATTGCTCGTTTGGGTTGATTTCAGAATGTCGCTTTTGGTGATGGTACCTCACTGTTAAAACATATTGCAAATGTTCCTTACTTTTTCAAAGTCACTGAAAATTTTTGCAGGAATGCCAAATTGACTGGCCCGATGACCTCGGGATGGCTGGGCAGTGATACTGTACCTCTCCATGGCTCGTTTGGGTTGATTTCAGAATGTCGCTTTTGGTGATGGTACCTCACTGTTAAAACATATTGCAAATGTTCCTTACTTTTTCAAAGTCACTGAAAATTTTTGCAGGAATGCCAAATTGACTGGCCCGATGAACTCGGGATGGCTTGGCAGTGATTCTGGTACCTCTCCATCACTCGTTAGGGTTGATTTCAGAATGTCCATTTGGTCATGTTTTCTCACTTTTGCAAAGTCACTGTGCATTTGCCATATGGTTAACTGGGCAGTCACCATCACCAATTTGTCATGCCATAAAAATCATGCAGGAATGCCAAATTGACTGGCCCGATGACCTCAGGATGGCTGGGCAGTGATACTGGTACCTCTCCATCGCTCGTTTGGGTTGATTTCAGAATGTCGCTTTTGGTGATGGTACCTCACCACTTAAACATATTGCTAATGGACAAGAGTCACCTGCAAGTCACCGTCCATCAGTCAATTTGATATCATTCTGACACCAAACTGATACAAACTGACACCAAACCCACTTTTCCCAACTCATTTAGGAGCCAAGTATAACATACTTCAGAGCTGGCCCAAAATTCACAAGGCCTTCGGTACAAAACATTAAAAAACCATAAAACACATAGTTACTTTCTAGCTGCGGGGCCAGTTCGGACATTATGTGTAGTCCTATGTGAGGCGACCCCGAATCCCGAGTTTCGGCCCGATAGGTCATTTGGTGTCCGAGTAAAAGCCTAATTGGTGCTGAAAATCCACTTTTTTCAATGCCTTGCTACGGGGTCCTTGAATGAGCTATCGGACCGAGATGTTGGGTTCTGTCTCTATGGGCAGAGACGGTCACAATGCACCTAGTCTTGTGTCTCTGGGACATTTCTAAATGTCGCCATTTTCGTAATGGTCAAAATGAATTGAAGTCATTGCAAATGTTCGACGCTGTTTCTCGGTCCGAGAACCTCCTAGAGCGCCGTAACTCACCACGCACTATCTACCTGAGGTCTAGAACAGGATTCTAAAGTTTCGGAACTCTAGGTCTGACGGTTCTTTTTTAGCTCGAACAAAGCTAACTATTGGAGGCACTGTCAGTCTCTACACACCCCAATACGTCCCTCCATCCAAGTTGTGTATCTGTGTGATTTATTTTTCCTTTGAATTTTTATGGGAAAAATGACTGATTTACAGTTCATGGGGGTTGTCTAATCACACATATGAAGTTTTGGACAGATCTGATTTTTTTAACCCTTCCAAACAGCCCCTGAGTCACCAATTATGGCACTTCCGGTTGGCACAGGAAGCTATAAATACACACATGTCTTGACTGACATAGAAACCTAGGGAATCCTGAGTTTTAAGTCTTTAAGTTGAGAATTGACTGATCTACACAGGGTTGAATAATGCAGAGGCCTCGGCACCTTTCGAGGTGATGTACATCCAAATACCTTTTGGGTCAATTTAACCACTTCCGGTTGCTCCAGGAAGCTTAGAATCGACACAGGTAGACCTCATAGTGGTCTGATGGAATGTCATAGAAGACAGGTTCATACAGCATTCATAACCCATAAAGACCCCAGGTTGTATTTAGGGGAGCAGGCAATGTATTCCTATGGGGAGAGAAGTCAATGCACACTGTTTTTTTGTAAACACCTTCTTTTAACTGTGAAAGGTTAATGCCACACAGTCAAGGTTAGGCTTGCACAGATCGGGAGGACCTTAGGAACAGTCCTGTGTTTGAATTGTCCTTCTAAACCTAACGGTTCCGCCGCTGTCACCCAAAATCCAATGACATTGTGGTGCAGGCATCATTGTGGGCCTATTTTTCTCATGGTCGCTGCGCTCAGACCGAGCGAGCTACGGTCAAGAGGGGCACCTCGTTGGACTCGGCACGGCCTTGGGATTATGTTTATGCCATTGCCTGCTCTCTGTGTCTTTAAACACCACGCTTTGTCACTCCATCCTTGCTGTGTGTGTGTGTGAGAGCTTTTCTTTGACATCTGTTGGGAAAAATGACTGATTTACAGTTCATGGGGGTTGTCTAATCACACATATGAAGTTTTGGACAGATCTGATTTTTTTAACCCTTCCAAACAGCCCCTGAGTCACCAATTATGGCACTTCCGGTTGGCACAGGAAGCTATAAATACACACATGTCTTGACTGACATAGAAACCTAGGGAATCCTGAGTTTTAAGTCTTTAAGTTGAGAATTGACTGATCTACACAGGGTTGAATAATGCAGAGGCCTCGGCACCTTTCGAGGTGATGTACATCCAAATACCTTTTGGGTCAATTTAACCACTTCCGGTTGCTCCAGGAAGCTTAGAATCGACACAGGTAGACCTCATAGTGGTCTGATGGAATGTCATAGAAGACAGGTTCATACAGCATTCATAACCCATAAAGACCCCAGGTTGTATTTAGGGGAGCAGGCAATGTATTCCTATGGGGAGAGAAGTCAATGCACACTGTTTTTTTGTAAACACCTTCTTTTAACTGTGAAAGGTTAATGCCACACAGTCAAGGTTAGGCTTGCACAGATCGGGAGGACCTTAGGAACAGTCCTGTGTTTGAATTGTCCTTCTAAACCTAACGGTTCCGCCGCTGTCACCCAAAATCCAATGACATTGTGGTGCAGGCATCATTGTGGGCCTATTTTTCTCATGGTCGCTGCGCTCAGACCGAGCGAGCTACGGTCAAGAGGGGCACCTCGTTGGACTCGGCACGGCCTTGGGATTATGTTTATGCCATTGCCTGCTCTCTGTGTCTTTAAACACCACGCTTTGTCACTCCATCCTTGCTGTGTGTGTGTGTGAGAGCTTTTCTTTGACATCTGTTGGGAAAAATGACTGATTTACAGTTCATGGGGGTTGTCTAATCACACATATGAAGTTTTGGACAGATCTGATTTTTTTAACCCTTCCAAACAGCCCCTGAGTCACCAATTATGGCACTTCCGGTTGGCACAGGAAGCTATAAATACACACATGTCTTGACTGACATAGAAACCTAGGGAATCCTGAGTTTTAAGTCTTTAAGTTGAGAATTGACTGATCTACACAGGGTTGAATAATGCAGAGGCCTCGGCACCTTTCGAGGTGATGTACATCCAAATACCTTTTGGGTCAATTTAACCACTTCCGGTTGCTCCAGGAAGCTTAGAATCGACACAGGTAGACCTCATAGTGGTCTGATGGAATGTCATAGAAGACAGGTTCATACAGCATTCATAACCCATAAAGACCCCAGGTTGTATTTAGGGGAGCAGGCAATGTATTCCTATGGGGAGAGAAGTCAATGCACACTGTTTTTTTGTAAACACCTTCTTTTAACTGTGAAAGGTTAATGCCACACAGTCAAGGTTAGGCTTGCACAGATCGGGAGGACCTTAGGAACAGTCCTGTGTTTGAATTGTCCTTCTAAACCTAACGGTTCCGCCGCTGTCACCCAAAATCCAATGACATTGTGGTGCAGGCATCATTGTGGGCCTATTTTTCTCATGGTCGCTGCGCTCAGACCGAGCGAGCTACGGTCAAGAGGGGCACCTCGTTGGACTCGGCACGGCCTTGGGATTATGTTTATGCCATTGCCTGCTCTCTGTGTCTTTAAACACCACGCTTTGTCACTCCATCCTTGCTGTGTGTGTGTGTGAGAGCTTTTCTTTGACATCTGTTGGGAAAAATGACTGATTTACAGTTCATGGGGGTTGTCTAATCACACATATGAAGTTTTGGACAGATCTGATTTTTTTAACCCTTCCAAACAGCCCCTGAGTCACCAATTATGGCACTTCCGGTTGGCACAGGAAGCTATAAATACACACATGTCTTGACTGACATAGAAACCTAGGGAATCCTGAGTTTTAAGTCTTTAAGTTGAGAATTGACTGATCTACACAGGGTTGAATAATGCAGAGGCCTCGGCACCTTTCGAGGTGATGTACATCCAAATACCTTTTGGGTCAATTTAACCACTTCCGGTTGCTCCAGGAAGCTTAGAATCGACACAGGTAGACCTCATAGTGGTCTGATGGAATGTCATAGAAGACAGGTTCATACAGCATTCATAACCCATAAAGACCCCAGGTTGTATTTAGGGGAGCAGGCAATGTATTCCTATGGGGAGAGAAGTCAATGCACACTGTTTTTTTGTAAACACCTTCTTTTAACTGTGAAAGGTTAATGCCACACAGTCAAGGTTAGGCTTGCACAGATCGGGAGGACCTTAGGAACAGTCCTGTGTTTGAATTGTCCTTCTAAACCTAACGGTTCCGCCGCTGTCACCCAAAATCCAATGACATTGTGGTGCAGGCATCATTGTGGGCCTATTTTTCTCATGGTCGCTGCGCTCAGACCGAGCGAGCTACGGTCAAGAGGGGCACCTCGTTGGACTCGGCACGGCCTTGGGATTATGTTTATGCCATTGCCTGCTCTCTGTGTCTTTAAACACCACGCTTTGTCACTCCATCCTTGCTGTGTGTGTGTGTGAGAGCTTTTCTTTGACATCTGTTGGGAAAAATGACTGATTTACAGTTCATGGGGGTTGTCTAATCACACATATGAAGTTTTGGACAGATCTGATTTTTTTAACCCTTCCAAACAGCCCCTGAGTCACCAATTATGGCACTTCCGGTTGGCACAGGAAGCTATAAATACACACATGTCTTGACTGACATAGAAACCTAGGGAATCCTGAGTTTTAAGTCTTTAAGTTGAGAATTGACTGATCTACACAGGGTTGAATAATGCAGAGGCCTCGGCACCTTTCGAGGTGATGTACATCCAAATACCTTTTGGGTCAATTTAACCACTTCCGGTTGCTCCAGGAAGCTTAGAATCGACACAGGTAGACCTCATAGTGGTCTGATGGAATGTCATAGAAGACAGGTTCATACAGCATTCATAACCCATAAAGACCCCAGGTTGTATTTAGGGGAGCAGGCAATGTATTCCTATGGGGAGAGAAGTCAATGCACACTGTTTTTTTGTAAACACCTTCTTTTAACTGTGAAAGGTTAATGCCACACAGTCAAGGTTAGGCTTGCACAGATCGGGAGGACCTTAGGAACAGTCCTGTGTTTGAATTGTCCTTCTAAACCTAACGGTTCCGCCGCTGTCACCCAAAATCCAATGACATTGTGGTGCAGGCATCATTGTGGGCCTATTTTTCTCATGGTCGCTGCGCTCAGACCGAGCGAGCTACGGTCAAGAGGGGCACCTCGTTGGACTCGGCACGGCCTTGGGATTATGTTTATGCCATTGCCTGCTCTCTGTGTCTTTAAACACCACGCTTTGTCACTCCATCCTTGCTGTGTGTGTGTGTGAGAGCTTTTCTTTGACATCTGTTGGGAAAAATGACTGATTTACAGTTCATGGGGGTTGTCTAATCACACATATGAAGTTTTGGACAGATCTGATTTTTTTAACCCTTCCAAACAGCCCCTGAGTCACCAATTATGGCACTTCCGGTTGGCACAGGAAGCTATAAATACACACATGTCTTGACTGACATAGAAACCTAGGGAATCCTGAGTTTTAAGTCTTTAAGTTGAGAATTGACTGATCTACACAGGGTTGAATAATGCAGAGGCCTCGGCACCTTTCGAGGTGATGTACATCCAAATACCTTTTGGGTCAATTTAACCACTTCCGGTTGCTCCAGGAAGCTTAGAATCGACACAGGTAGACCTCATAGTGGTCTGATGGAATGTCATAGAAGACAGGTTCATACAGCATTCATAACCCATAAAGACCCCAGGTTGTATTTAGGGGAGCAGGCAATGTATTCCTATGGGGAGAGAAGTCAATGCACACTGTTTTTTTGTAAACACCTTCTTTTAACTGTGAAAGGTTAATGCCACACAGTCAAGGTTAGGCTTGCACAGATCGGGAGGACCTTAGGAACAGTCCTGTGTTTGAATTGTCCTTCTAAACCTAACGGTTCCGCCGCTGTCACCCAAAATCAAATGACATTGTGGTGCAGGCTTCATTGTGGGCCTATTTTTCTCATGGTCGCTGCGCTCAGACCGAGTGAGCTACGGTCAAGCGGGGCACCTCGTTGGACTCGGCCCTGCCTTGGGATTATGTTTATGCCATTGCCTGCTCTCTGTGTCTTTAAACACCACGCTTTGTCACTCCATCCTTGCTGTGTGTGTGTGTGTGAGAGCTTTTCTTTGACATCTGTTGGGAAAAATGACTGATTTACAGTTCATGGGGGTTGTCTAATCACACATATGAAGTTTTGGACAGATCTGATTTTTTAACCCTTCCAAACAGCCCCTGAGACACCAATTATGGCACTTCCGGTTGGCACAGGAAGCTATAAATAAACTCATATCCTCATTGGGGTATGCCTTTACAGAATCCTGAGTTTTAAGTCTTTACGTTAAGAACTGAGTTATTTACGGAGGGTTTAGTGAGTGTGTGTTATTTCAGAAAATCATAGAAAATCACAGAAATGTCGCAGAGCTCCGCAGCACATTTTAAAAATACTCGTATGAACACCCTGCAACTGGATCTGTAACCGTTGAAAAAAAAAACACCTATATCTGAACATCACGATCTGGTCAACGTACGATTTCTCGTAAATGACGATAGATAAATGGCCGATTTTTTTTTATTGACACCGGAGGCTCCTTGACTTTGACGTGAAGTGAAAAAATCTTTTCTCTATTTTCATTTTGGACCTTTAATCCCAGAAATATGGCCATAACTCAAAAACCGTTGAGGCCTAGACGCCATCTTGTTCGGGGCCATCTTCCCATAATGCCAAACCTACGCTCACCAAGTTTCGGCTTCGAAATATTTTCGGTTTCCGAGATATGGCACGTCGTGATTCGTGATGTTTTGTCCAATAGCAATATGATTGCTTATGCCCTCTTGTGGGATATTTCGGCATTGCGCAAAAATGGGCTAAAATTTGTTTATTTTATTAAACGAAAACCGAATGTCCGACAAAGTTCATTTGATGACTTCCCGGTAGGTCTGGCCCTACCGCTCGGCCCGACGCCGTCCCGAATTTCTAAAATGTTTTCGGACGTCTAGTAAGGGACCGTACAGTTCCAATAGGGACTTTCTCACTAACTATACGGTGATTGTCGAAATGTTCCCTTAAGGT
>NW_027010934.1:0-27519 GCF_036934945.1 Oncorhynchus masou masou | reverse complement strand
GGGTTGCTTTAGCAGTATGCTTAGGGTCATTGTCCTGCTGGAAGATAAACCTCCGTCTCCAGTCTCAAATCTCTGGAAGACAGAAACAGGTTTTCCTTGTATTTAGAGCATCAGCCACCATCCATCATTCCTTCAATTCTGACGTGTTTCCCAGTTCCTGCCGATGAAAAACATATCCACAGCACGATGCTGCCACCACCATGCTTCACTGTGGGGATGGTATTCTCGGGGTGATGAAAGGTGTTGGGTTTGTGCCAGACATAGTGTTTTCCTTGATGGCCCAAAAGCTCAATGTTAGTCTCATTTGACCAGATTACCTTCTTCCATATCTTTGGGGAGTATTCCACATGCCTTTTGGAGAACACCAAATGGGTTTCTTTATTTTTTTCTTTGCGAAAGTATTCGCCCCTTTGAACTTTGCGACCTTTTGCCACATTTCAGGCTTCAAACATAAAGATATAAAACTGTATTTTTTTGTGAAGAATCAACAACAAGTGGGACACAATCATGAAGTGGAACGACATTTTTTGGATATTTCAAACTTTTTTTACAAATCAAAAACTGAAAAATTGGGCGTGCAAAATTATTCAGCCCCCTTAAGTTAATACTTTGTGGCGCCACCTTTTGCTGCGATTACAGCTGTAAGTCGCTTGGGGTATGTCTCTATCAGTTTTGCACATCGAGAGACTGAAATTTTTTCCCATTCCTCCTTGAAAAACAGCTTCGAGCTCAGTGAGATTGGATGGAGAGCATTTGTGAACAGCAGTTTTCAGTTCTTTCCACAGATTCTCGATTGGATTCAGGTCTGGACTTTGACTTGGCCATTCTAACACCTGAATATGTTTATTTTTGAACCATTCCATTGTAGATTTTGCTTTATGTTTTGGATCATTGTCTTGTTGGAAGACAAATCTCCGTCCCAGTCTCAGGTCTTTTGCAGACTCCATCAGGTTTTCTATCCATCTTCCCATCAATTTTAACCATCTTCCCTGTCCCTGCAGAAGAAAAGCAGGCCCAAACCATGATGCTGCCACCACCATGTTTGACAGTGGGGATGGTAGGGTCAGGGTGATGAGCTGTGTTGCTTTTACGCCAAACATAACGTTTTGCATTGTTGCCAAAAGTTCAATGTTGGTTTTATCTGACCAGAGCACCTTCTTCCACATGTTTGGTGTGTCTCCCAGTGGCTTGTGGCAAACTTTAAACAACAATTTTTATGGATATCTATAAAGAAATGGCTTTCATCTTGCCACTCTTCCATAAAGGCCAGATTTGTGCAATATACGACTGATTGTTGTCCTATGGACAGAGTCTCCCACCTCAGCTGTAGATCTCTGCAGTTCATCCAGAGTGATCATGGGCCTCTTGGCTGCATCTCTGATCAGTCTTCTCCTTGTATGAGCTGAAAGTTTAGAGGGACGGCCAGGTCTTGGTAGATTTGCAGTGGTCTGATACTCCTTCCATTTCAATATTATCGCTTGCACAGTGCTCCTTGGGATGTTTAAAGCTTGGGAAATCTTTTTGTATCCAAATCCGGCTTTAAACTTCTTCACAACAGTATCTCGGACCTGCCTGGAGTGTTCCTTGTTCTTCATGATGCTCTCTGCGCTTTTAACGGACCTCTGAGACTATCACAGTGCAGGTGCATTTATACGGAGACTTGATTACACACAGGTGGATTGTATTTATCATCATTCGTCATTTTGGTCAACATTGAATCATTCAGAGATCCTCCCTGAACTTCTGGAGAGAGTTTGCTGCACTGAAAGTAAAGGGGCTGAATAATTTTGCACAACCAATTTTTCAGTTTTTGATTTGTTAAAAAGTTTGAAATATCCAATAAATGTCGCTCCACTTCATGATTGTGTCCCACTTGATGTTGATTCTTCACAGAAAATACAGTTTTATATCTTTATGTGTGAAGCCTGAAATGTGGCAAAAGGTCGCAAAGTTCAAGGGGGCCGAATACTTTCGCAAGGCACTGTACATGTATGTTTTGTTCGATAAAGTACATATTTATATAAAAAATCTCAGAGTACATTGGCGCGTTATGTTCAGTAGTCCCAAAAACATCTGGTGATTTTGCAGAGAGCCACACCAATTTACAGAAATACTCATTATAAATGTTGATGAAAATACAATTGTTATACATGGAAATATAGATACACTTCTCCTTAAACTCTAGCGACGAGCAATCCCGTATTCGGGAGCGTAATCATAGCCTCAAGCGCATTACCATAACGCAACGTTTCCTATTCATGAAAATCGCAAATTAAATGAAATAAATATATTTAAACACAAGCTTAGCCTTTTGTTAACAACACTGTCATCTCAAATTTTCAAAATATAACAAGCATTTGTGTAAGAGTATTGATAGCCTAGCATAGCATTACGCCTAGCATTCAGCATGCAACATTTTCACAAAAACAAAAAAAGCATTCAAATAAAATCATTTACCTTTGAAGAGGGTCGGATGATTTCAATGACGAGACTCTCAGTTAGATAGCAAATGTTCATTTTTTCCAATAATATTATTTGTGTTGGCGAAAATAGCTCCATTTTGTTCATCACGTTTGGATAAGAAAAAGCCCGAAAAATGCAGTCACTACAACGGCAAACTTTTTTCAAAATTAGCTCCATAACATCGACAGAAACATGGCAAACGTTGTTTAGAATCAATCCTCAAGGTGTTTTTCACATATCTATTCGATAATATATCAGTCGTGACAGTTGGTTTCTCATCAGAAGCGAACGGAAAAATACTGCAGCTGGAGATTATGCAATAAATGTAACGGAGGACACCAAGCGACCACCTGGTGGTTGTAGTCTCTTATGGTCAATCTTCCAATGATATGCCTACAAATACGTCACAATGCTGTCGACACCTTGGGGAAGCGACAGAAAAACTAAGCTCATTCGTGGCCCATTCACAGCCATATAAGGAGTCATTGGCATGAGGCGGTTTCAAAAAATGCGGCACTTCCTGATTGGATTTTTATCTGGGTTTCGCCTGTAACATCAGTTCTGTGGCACTCACAGACAATATCTTTGCAGTTTTGGAAACGTCAGAGTGTTTTCTTTCCAAAGCTGCCAATTATATGCATAGTCAAGTATCTTTTCGTGACAAAAATATCTTGTTTAAAACGGGAACGTTTTTCATCCAAAAATTAAAATAGCGCCTCCTATATCCAAGAAGTTAATGCAACCGCTGTGTCAGATTTCAAAAAGCTTTACGGAAAAAGCAAACCATGCAATAATCTGAGTACGGCACTCAGACAACAAATCAAGCCAAACAGATATCCACTGTATTGTGCAGTCAACAGAAGTCCAAAATATCATCATAAATAGTCACTTACCTCTGATGATCTTCATCAGGATGCACTCCCAGGAATCCCAGTTCCCCCTCCCAATAAATGTTTTGTTGGGGGAAATAAATGTTTTGTTTGATAATGTTCATCATTTATGTCCAAATAGGTCCTTTTGATAGAGCGTTTGGTTAACAAATCCAAACTCGATTACTGGGAGCAGACGAAAAGTCAAAAGTTCCGTTACAGTCCGTAGAAACATGTCAAACAAAGTATAGAATCAATATTTAGGATATTTTTAACATAAATCTTCAATAATGATCCAATCGGAGAATTCCATTGTCTGTAGAATTGTGATGGAACAGAGTTCGCTCTCACGTGAACGAGCGTCACAAGCTCAAGGCAATCTGGCAGACCTCTGACTCATTCCCCACTCATTCGCCCCCACTTCACAGTAGAAGCATCAAACAAGGTTCTAAAGACTGTTGACATCTAGTGGTAGCCTTGGGAAGTGCAACATGACCAATATACTCTCTGTATCTTCAACAGGGAATGAGTTGAAAAACGACCAACCCCAGATTTCCCACTTCCTGGTTGGATTTTTTTCTCAGGTTTTTGCCTGCCATATGAGTTCTGTTATACTCACAGACATCATTCAAACAGTTTTAGAAACTGTTTGAAGAGTGTGAGTGATTTCTATCCACATATATTAATAATATGCATATATTAGCAACTGGAACTGAGTAGCAGGCAGTTTACTCTGGGCACCTCCTGGCACCTTATTCATACAGGCTACTCAATACTGCCCCCAGCCATAAGAAGTTGTTTAACTTGTTCTCTGAAAAATAACATTGTATTTGATCAAACACAATCTTCTCCATCAGTTTACTAAGAACACACAACAAACTGATTGGGCGGTTGTTAGAGCCAGCAAAGAGTGCTTTACTATTTTTAGGCAGTGGAATTAGTGTTGCTTCCTTCCACACCTGTGGACACAAACTCCTTTAGGCTTTGGTTAAAGATGTAGCACATAGGGGTGGCAATACAGTCTGCTACCATTCTCTATAGTTTACCATCAAGGTTGTCTATACCTGGTGCTAGTACAGAATGCTACAATTCTGAATTGTTTACCATTGTAACGGCGTTCTTTTGTTGTTGAAGGAGAGTCGGACCGAAATGCAGCGTGTAAGTTACTCATGTTTATTTAAAGAAGACAAAACGAACAAACTAACACGAATAACTAAATAAATACAAAAAAACTACAAACAGAACGAAACCTAATACAGCCTGACTGGTGCAACCTACACAGAGACAGGGACAATCACCCACGAAATGCAAAGCGAAACCAGGCTACCTAAATACTGTTCCCAATCAGCGACAACGTGAAGCACCTGACTCTGATTGAGAACCGCCTCAGGCAGCCAACCTAATTAACCACACACACACCCCTAATCAACTACAATCCCAAACACTACAAACCCCAATACAATACATAATAACCCCATGTCACACCCTGGTCTGACTAACTAATAAACTAAAACACACAATACTAAGACCAAGGCGTGACAGAACCCCCCTAAGGTGCAGACTCCCGAACGCACCTCAAAACCATAGGGAGGGTCCGGGTGGGCGTCTGTCTATGGTGGCGGTTCCGGCCCTGGACGTGGACCCCACTTCATAAATGTCAATGTTCCTCCCCTTCGCGTCCATAGATAATCCACCCTAACCGCCGACCATGGCCGAATAGTCCTCACCCAGAACCCTACATAATAGAAGAGCAGCTCGTGACTGAGGGGCAGCTCGGGACTGAGGCAGCTCGGGACTGAGGGACAGCTCGGGACTGAGGGGCAGCTCGGGACAGAGGGGCAGCTCGGGACAGAGGGGCAGCTCAGGACTGAAGGGCAGCTCAGGACTGAGGGGCAGCTCGGGACTGAGGGGCAGCTCAGCACTGAGAGGCAGCCCATCACTGAGAAAAAGCCCAGTACTGAGATGAAGCCCAGCCAGGAAGTTGAATCCGGCAGATCCAGGCTGACTGGCGGATCCTGGCTGACTGGCGGATCCTGGCTGACTGGCGGATCCTGGCTGACTGGCGGATCCTGGCTGACTGGCGGATCCTGGCTGACTGGCGGATCCTGGCTGACTAGCAGATCTGGAAGAGTCTGGTTGACTGGCAGATCTGGAAGGGTCTGGTTGACTGGCAGATCTGGAAGAGTCTGGATGACTGGCAGATCTGGAAGAGTCTGGCTGACTGGCAGATCTGGAAGAGTCTGGCTGACTGGCAGATCTGGAAGAGTCTGGCTGACTGGCAGATCTGGAAGAGTCTGGCTGACTGGCAGAACTGAAAGAGTCTGGTCGACTGGCAGATCTGGAAGAGTCTGGTTGACTGGCAGATCTGGAAGAGTCTGGTTGACTGGCAGATCTGGAAGAGTCTGGTTGACTGGCAGATCTGGAAGAGTCTGGCTGACTGGAATGGTCTGGCTGACTGGCAGATCTGGAAGAGTCTGGTCGACTGGCAGATCTGGAAGAGTCTGGTTGACTGGCAGATCTGGAAGAGTCTGGCTGACTGGCAGATCTGGAAGAGTCTGGCTGACTGGCAGATCTGGAAGAGTCTGGCTGACTGGCAGAACTGGAAGAGTCTGGTCGACTGGCAGATCTGGAAGAGTCTGGTTGACTGGCAGATCTGGAAGAGTCTGGCTGACTGGCAGATCTGGAAGAGTCTGGCTGACTGGCAGAACTGGAAGAGTCTGGTCGACTGGCAGATCTGGAAGAGTCTGGTTGACTGGCAGATCTGGAAGAGTCTGGTTGACTGGCAGATCTGGAAGAGTCTGGTTGACTGGCAGATCTGGAAGAGTCTGGCTGACTGGAATGGTCTGGCTGACTGGCAGATCTGGAAGAGTCTGGTCGACTGGCAGATCTGGAAGAGTCTGGTTGACTGGCAGATCTGGAAGAGTCTGGTTGACTGGCAGATCTGGAAGAGTCTGGTTGACTGGCAGATCTGGAAGAGTCTGGCTGACTGGAATGGTCTGGCTGACTGGCAGATCTGGAAGAGTCTGGCTGACTGGCAGATCTGGCTGCTTCATGCTGACTGACGGCTCAGGCTGCTCCATGCAGATTGACAGCTCTGGCGGCTTCCTGCAGATTGGCAGCTCCATGCAGACTGGCAACTCCATGCAGACTAGCAGATCTGGAAGAGTCTGGTTGACTGGCAGATCTGGAAGAGTCTGGTTGACTGGCAGATCTGAAAGAGTCTGGTTGACTGGCAGATCTGAAAGAGTCTGGTTGACTGGCAGATCTGGAAGAGTCTGGCTGACTGGAATGGTCTGGCTGACTGGCAGATCTGGAAGAGTCTGGCTGACTGGCAGATCTGGCTGCTTCATGCTGACTGACGGCTCAGGCTGCTCCATGCAGATTGACAGCTCTAGCGGCTTCTTGCAGATTGGCAGCTCCATGCAGACTGGCAGCTCTGGCTGCTCCATGCAGACTAGCTGCTCCATGCAGACTAGCAGCTCAGGCTGATCTATGCAAACTGACAGCTCTGGCTGCTCAAGGTAGACTGGCAGCTCAGGCTGCTCTATGCAAACTGACAGCTCTGGCTGCTCAATGTAGACTGACAGCTCAGGCTGCTCTATACAAACTGACAGCTCTGGCTGCTCAATGTAGACTGGCAGCTCAGGCTGCTCTATACAAACAGGAGGCTCCGGCAGCGCTGTAGAGGAGGAAAGCTCTAGAACCGCTGAACAGACGGGAGACTGACAGCGCAGGAGAGGGAGAAAGCGCTGGCTGCGCTGAACAGACAGGAGACTCCAGCAGCGCTGTAGGGGAGGAAGGCTCTAGAACCGCTGAACAGACGGGAGACTCCGACAGCGCAGGAGAGGGAGAAAGCGCTGGCTGCGCTGAACAGACAGGAGACTCCAGCAGCGCTGTAGAGGAGGAAGGCTCTAGAACCGCTGAATAAACGGGAGACTCCGACAGCGCAGGGAGAGGGAGAAAGCGCTGAACAGCCGAGGCGCACTGAAGGCCTGATGCGTGGTTCTGGCACTGGTGGTATTTGGCTGAGGACACGCACAGGAAGCCTAGTGCGGGAGCTGCTACTGGAGGGCTGGGGTGTGGAGGTGGTTCTGGATAAAGGACAGGCACATGAAGCCTGGTGTGAGGAGCTACTACCGGAGGACTGGTGTGTGAAGGTGGCACAGGATGGACTGGACCGTGAAGGAGTACTGGAGAGCCTGAATGCAGGACTGGCACAGGACGTGCAAGGCTAGGCTGGTACTCAGGAGGCTTAGTGCGTGAGGCTGGCACACTTTCCACCAGCCGACTAACACGCACCTCAGGACTAGTATGGAGTGCTGACCCAGGTGCCATCAAATCCCCGACACGCTCCGTCGGCCGAATATTATATCTAAAGCACCAAACTAGCAACTCCCTCATTAGACTCTCCTCCAATTTTCCCATTAACTCCTTCACAGTCTCTGCTTCGCTCACCTCCAACACTGGTTCTGACCTCCTCCTTGGCTCTTCACAATAAACAGGGAGAGTTGACTCAGGTCTGTCTCCTGACTCAGCCACTCCCCTGATAGCCCCCCCCAAAAAATTTGGGGCTGCTTTTCGGGCTTCCATCCACATCGCCGTGCTGCCTCCTCATATTTGCGCCTCTCCGCTTTAGCCGCTTCTAATTCCTCCTTGGGAGGCGATATTCACCAGGCTGAGCCCAGGGTCCTTCTCCGTCCAGTTCCTCCTCCCATGTCCAATTCTCCAAATGGTGTAGCCTCTCCCACTGAAGCTGCTTCTGTTGTTTCTCGTGTAGCTCCCGTTTGCGCTGCCCCTGCCTGTTGACGTGCTGCTCCTGCCTGTTGACACGCTGCTCCTGTTTACTCTTCGCCTGCTGCGCTTTAGGGCGGCTACACTCTTCTGGTTTAGCCCAGGGTCCTTCTTCCGTCCAGGATTTCCTCCCATGTCCAGAAATCCTTATAACGAGGCTCCTCTTTGCGCGGCTCTTCTTTGCGCTGCTCCTGCCTGTTGACACACTGCTCGGTCCGAGTTTGGTGGGTGATTCTGTAACGGCTTTCTTTTGTTGTTGAAGGAGGTGGACCGAGGAAATGCAATATAAGTTCTCCATGTTTATTTGAAGACAAAACGAGAACGAACTAACAGACTAACTAAATAAATACAAAAAAACAACAAACAGAACGAAACCTAATACAGCCCCAGCTGGGCCCACCTACACAGAACAGGACAATCACACGAGAAATGCAAAGCGAAACCAGGCTACCTAAATCGGTTCCCAATCCCAGCGACAACGAGAAGCACCTGACTCTGATTGAGAACCGCCTCAAGCACAATAACCTAATGCTCACACACACCCCTAATGTAATCCCAAACACACAAACCCCAATACAATATAATAACTTCCCATGTCACACCCTGGTCTTTGACTAACTAATAAACTAAAACTTTGTCTACTAAGACTGGCGTGACAGCCGTAAGTTGTCTATGCTTGGTGGTTGTACAAAGACTGCTACAATTCTAGAATATTTTCCCAACAAGGTTGTCTATACCTGGTGGTTTTATCATTATTGATGAATTGCAATAGTCTGTCACCTCTCTCACACTAACTTGACCAAATTCAAAACTACAATCCCTTCTCTTTCATTATTAGATATTTTATACAATGTTTACAGAAACACATGAGTTTTCAATTTACTGGTGAAATAGTAATTGAAATTATTGGCTCACCATTTAAATAAAGGGATTAAATAAAATAAATAAATTAAACACTACCAGACAGAGGCGGGTTGCACGGCAACAAGCAGCCCACACAAGCCTGGGACAGGCCCCAGCCACAAGCCTGGGACAAACTGCAGGCCCCAGCCACAAGCCTGGGACAAACTGCGGGCCCCAGCCACAAACCTGGGACAAACTGTGGGCCCCCAGCCTGAAGCCTGGGACAAACTCGGCCCCAGCCTGACCTGGGACAAACTGGGCCCCAGCCACAAGCCTGGGACAAACTGCGGGCCCCAGCCACAAGCCTGGGACAAACTGCGGGCCGGCCACAAGCCTGGGACAAACTGTGGGCCCCAGCCAAAGGGCTAAATCGTCATGGGCTTCTTTCAAGCTGTCAAAGGAAACCATGCTAGCTTGATAGCTAGTTAGCAACTAAGCTAGCTGCTATGCCAAGCAGTCCTTAAAACTTTTGGTTAGCAGGATCTCTGGATAGATATAGCGGTTCCAGCAACTGATGCTAACTTAGCATCACTGGGATCCAAATGAAAATGGTAACCAAACTATTAAATAGAACACTTTATCAGAGACTTTCAAAACTTTCACGTGATGTACTGGACCAAAGGTGTGTCTGTTGTGGTTGGAGGCGTGGGGAGAATTTCCTCATCGCTATTCCTCTCTACATTTGCATAATTCATATTGTTTCCTCTTAGGTGCTCTACTCCATGTGAGTCGATCCACAGTCAGCAGTAGAAGTTGACTGTGTATGAAAGCTTGTGGGATCCTGCAGGTGTAACAGTCAATACACGGTCCAGTCACATGCTTCCCCAGCAGATGAATAGTCCATACATAGGCCAGTCTACATGCTTCCCCAGCAGGTAGAATGGTTCATACATGGGCCAGTCTACATGCCTAGAATGGCAAGTCTACATGCTTCCCAAGCAGGTATAATAGTCCATACATGGGCCAGTCTACATGCTTCCCAGCGGTAGAATAGTCCATACATGGGCCAGTCTGTGCTTCCCAACTGGTGAGAATGGTCCATACATGGGCCAGTCTGTGCTTCCACCAAGGTAGAATAGTCCTTATATTATTTGATCCCATGCTTCCCCAGCAGGTCCTAGTCCATTGGGCCAGTCTACATCAGCTGCAGGTAGAATAGCGTCCATACATAGAACAGTACATAGCTTCTGCAGGTAGAATAGTCCATGCATGGGCTGATACATGCTTCCCCAGCAGTAGAATAGTCCATGCATAGGCTGGTCTATGTACTACACTTCAGGTAGAATGTCAGATCCAGTCTACATGCTTCCACTGCAGGAGAATAGTCCATTGGGCCAGTCTCACTGCCCCAGCAGGTAGATAGCATAGTCCAACCCATGGGCCCAGTTTTGTCTTCCCGAGTAAATAGTCCATGCATTGGCTAGTCTACACTTCCCCAGCAATTAGAATAGTCCGTACATAGGCCAGTCTACATGCTTCCACTGCAAGTAAGAAATAGTCCATACATAGGCCAGTCTCCATGCTTCCACTGCAGGTAGAATAGTCCATACATGGGCCAGTCTACATGGTTCCACCTGAGTAGAATAGTCCATACATGGGCCCAGTCTACATGCTTCCCACAGCGAGTGAATAGTCCATATATGGCAGTCTACATGCTTCCTACAGTAGAATAGTCCATATATGGGCCAGTCTACATGCTTCCTGCAAAGTGGAATCAGAGCCAGATGGAGGAGGTTGCCACGCGGTCACAGTAAGAGAGCACACCTCTCAAATAGATATAGACCACAGCTTTACCCTCTGTCTGCCATGGACCCACTGTGAACTGAGGGGCACCAAGGGATAAATAGTAATTTTCATGTCTGACACTGAAGACACACAACTCTACACTGTACAGTGAGGCTTAGCTCCAGTGTTTCTATATTCTATATTCCTCCAAGTCATTCTTTGGTTCAATGTCAGTGTTATTTCATCCATCATTCAGAAACAGATACAAAGAAAAGGGCATAGCATTAATGTCATTTGACAGTGTTGTCAGATCATTAGTAAAGACTGGACAAAGGGTTCAAGAAGGCTCTGGAAACATATGAGGTTCTGGCTTTGGAATTACAGGATGTTCTAGAAGTCAAACCAATGAAATGCAATGTTTGCTGAATGGCATCGTCCCTGATATTGATATCAGTGGAGACTGTGTGTGAGCTTGTGCGCAAGTGAGTGATCATAATGAAGCCAAATGATGTAACGGACTTGAGACCGGAAGACGGGGTGAAAGGAGGAAGACGGTGGAGACAGAAGCAGTCTTGTCTAACTAACCATTATTCCCTACAACAAATATCCCAATTACTTTTCAATAGCTCTGATTCTGTCTCGTCTCACAGCAAACCTCCGCTAACGTGTTTGATCTTGAACAAATGAGGCATCTAAGGGAGCCTATCCAGTGATTTCTGTTCTGTACCAACAGCTTTACTTGTCTAGACATACGCTTACATATCAACACCCACACTCTCTGTGTCCTTCTACTTTTCATAAGACCTTTTCTGGAGGACACATTCCTAATGTGAATGACACCAAAGAGACATGGTTTCTGCTCAAGCCACTAATGCCCTTGTGTCTCGTCTTCCCATAGTGAATCAGTTTGTTGGAACCAATGATAATGCTCTCTGTTACATCTGAGACCTAAAGTTTGTGTAGTGTCATATAATGGTACATTTGTCTCAAAACTAATTGCGATCTAGATATTTAACAACACTTTCAACACAGACACTTGTATTGCCTTTCTCAAACTTAGTGGTTCCGTGGCCTCTGGCATAAAGTATCGCACTTGTCACAGTATGATCGGTATTGACCAGAGCTATCTAGCGTTCAACAGTTTGGGTCACTTGTCACAGTATGATCGGTATTGACCCAGAGCTATCTAGCGTTCAAAAGTTTGGTCATAGAAATGTCCTTGTTTTTTGAAAGAAAAGCAAACATTTTTGACCCATTAAAATAACATCAAATTGATCAGAAATACATTGTGGACATTGTTATTAATGTTGTTTTGGAGCTGGAAACGACCTGAGGCCAGCATCCCGGAGTCGCCTCTTCACTGTTGACTTTGAGACTGGTGTTTTGCGGGGACTATTTAATGAAGCTGCCAGTTGAGGACTTGTGAGGCATCTGTTTCTCAAACTAGATACTCTAATGCACTTGGGCCTCCCACTCCTCTTTCTATTCTGGTTAGAACCAGTTTGCACTGTTCTGTGAAAATAACATCAAATTGTAGTACACATCGTTGTACCAGATCTTCAGTTTCTTAGCTATTTCTTGCATGGAATAGCCTTCATTTCTCAGAACAGGAATAGACTGACCAGTTTCAGAAGAAAGTTCTTTGTTTCTGGCCATTTTGAGCCTGTGGACGAACCCACAAATGCTGATGCTCCAGATATTCAACTAGTCTAAAGAAGGCCAGTTATTACTTCTTTAAAATCAGGACAACAGTTTTCAGCTGTACTAACATAATTGCAAAGGGGTTTTCTAATGATACACTTGGATTAGCTAACACAATGTACCATTGGAACACAGGAGTGATAGTTGCTAATACATGGGCCTCTGTATACCTATGTAGATATTCCTTTAAAAAAGTTATATATTTTTTTAAGTAACATCATTAACATTGTCTACACTGTATTTCTGATACATTTTTATGTTATTTTAATGGACAAAAAAGCGTGCCTTTCTTTAAAAACAAGGACATTTCTAGTGACCACAAACTTTTGATTGGTAGTGTATGTGTTAACCACTCTTGGAAAATGAAATGTATGAAATGAAATTGGTATTTCTGATTATGAAAGGCCAAAGGCAGGCATTTTAGTGAAGAACCACAATAAGCTTCATTGTCTGCGTTGTGTGTTGTATTCCTCATAGAGCCTGAGATTGCTAACCTTCCTTCCAAACCCATAATATCTTAGTCGTGGTCATTTGCAAACACGATTATGTCAGAACTGTTTTATAGTGTGTTTAACAGGATGTGCTAATCTAAGCAAAACAAGCAGGAAGAGTTCCTGTGGCTTTGAGGTGTTACCTGTTACATGTTGTTAGGTGACTGATTAGACTGAAGATGCCTCAGGTTAATCATGGAAGGTCGTATTTCACACGGTGTCTTTCTCTTTTCTCAAGTTATCTGGTCACGGGGAGTGTAACGATGTACAGTAAAGTATAAATGAGTTTAGGACTCAGAATGATTGGAGAATAAGTAAAGACATGAGAAATTAACTCTTGTAATTGAATGACGATCAGCTACACGCATATAATACCACCCTTTTAAAAACCCCATGACAGACAAGGATCATTCAGCTACCATAAAATAATACCCCCTTTTAAAAACCCCATGACGAACAAGGATCATTCAGCTACGCATATAATACCCCCTTTTTAAAAAACCCATGACAAGGATCATTCAGCTACACGCATATAATACCCCTTTTAAAAAACCCATGATGAACAAGGAGCATTTTACATACAGAGGAAAACAGACAGGCATAGACATTCAGCATTTGTATAACTCCACCTCTGATTATTTGACCATTGCGCTATGCTATTTAGCTGTAGTTGATGACAATTATTCCGGATCCCATGACAAATAAGATCATGTCTTCAAGTAAAAATGTGTTTGTTTTTCCCCGCCCCAAACCAGTCAAAGAATGTGGAATCATTGATTCACGCTATGAAGACTTGAAGGCAGTTGACAATCACATCACAATTGTCCAGTGTGATTTGATAGCTAGGGTTAAAAATGTGTGGCATGTGAAGTGTGCTCAGTCAGAGGAAAGCAGACAGGCACACACACACACATTTGTACACCACACACTGATTGTTGACCATTACACTATACACACATCATTCAATTATGCCCGGATCGATCAAAATGATCTGTACCAATGCTAAAAATGGTGTTATTTTCCCCGCTTATAAACCATTTATATTATTTATATGTATTAATCATTATTCCTTATTATTATTATTATTATTATTATTTATATGTACTATTATTATTATTATAATATTATTTATAGTATTATTATTATTATTATTAGATTATTTATATGTATTATTATTATTATTATTATATTATTTATATATATTATTATTATTATTATTATATTAATAAGATCTATTATTATTACTATAATATTATTTATATATTATTATTATAATATTATTTATATTATTTATATTATTTATATGTATTATTATTATATTATTATTATTATTATTTATTTATATATATTATTATAATAATATTATTTATATGTATTATTATTATTATTATTATTATTATATTATTTATATTTATTATTATTAATATTATTTATATTATTTTATTATTATTATATATATATATTATTATTATTATTATTATTATTTATATATATTATTATTACTATTATATTATTTATATATATTATTATTATTATATTATTATTTATGATATTATTATTTATTATAATATTATTATTATTATTATTATTATAATATTATTTATATGTATTATTATTATTATAATATTATTATAATATTGTTTATAATATTATTATTATGATATTATTATTATTATTATTATTTATATGTATTATTATTATTATTATTATATTATTTATATGTACTATTATTATTATTAGTTTATTTATATGTATTATTAGTATTATTATATTATTTATATGTATTATTATTCTTATAATTGTATTTATATATATTAATATTATTATATTATTTAAATGTATTATAATTATTATTATAATATTATTAATATTTATTATCATTATATTATTTATCTTTATTATTAATATATTATTTATATGTATTTTATAATACTATTATTTGCATGTATTATTATAATAATATTATTTATATTTATTATTGTCATATTATTTATATTTATTGTTTGTTATATTATTTATATTTATTTCATTATTATTATTATTATTATTATTATATTTATATTTATTATTATTATTATTTATATGTATATGTATTATATATTATTTATATTTATTATTAGTATTATTATTATATTATGTATTATTATTCTGTAATATTTTTTATATTTATTATTATTTAAATGTATTATTATTATTATGATATTATATTATTATATGGTCTTCTTCTATCCTTTCATCACTCCTAAAAGTAGTGTCTCTCAATAGACCTGGTCTTTTTCTCTCCTTTCAGCACTCCTGAGGTTTTTGTTTTTTGAAATGAGTCTCCTGACTGTCCCTTGAATGAAAGTCTCTCAGTCCCTTCTCTGGGCAGAGAGGCTGCAAGCAAGGTGAAATCCCTTCCATAGACACGCGATTTGTAATAAAGGAAACATGATGTAATTGAGTAGACAAATGATTCTGTCTTTAGGAGTCCGGGGCACAGATAGTTACAGTTAGTTAATGACTCTGTATGAATACATATGAGGAATGGAGGAGCAGAGGAGCAGAGAGAGAGAGAGAGAGAGATAGAGAGAGGAAATGGGAAGGAGGGAGAGGAGTGAGAGATAGAGGGAACAGGAAGGAGGGGAGAGAGAGAGAGAGTGGGAGAGCTAGAGAGAGTGAGAGAGGGAACAGGAAGGAGGGAGATAGAAGAGACAGAGATATAGAGGGAGAGAGAGAGAGGGAATGGGAAGGAGGGAGAGAGAGAGAGAGAGAGAGTGGGAGATAGAGAGAGAGAGGGAGTGGGAAGGAGGGAGAGAGAGAGAGAGACACAGAGAGAGACAGAGAGAGAGATAGAAAGTGGGAGAGATAGAGAGAGGGAAAGGGAAGGGAGAGAGAGAGACAGAGAGAGACAGAGAGAGAGATAAGAAGAAAAAAAAATGTCTTCGAAGCTTTCCATTCCCGCTGCATCATCAGTCTAACCTGGAGCTGAGGGGATACAGTGTGTGCTGGTTAGAGCAAGACGTCAGTCACTCAGCTCAGTCGTCACACCGGGCCACTGCAGACTCAGCACTGAACCCAGTGGAGTCAGAAGACACCCAGGCAGTCTCTCGGACGCGCACACACGCAAGCACACACATACAGTCCATGGAATACAAAGAGAGGAGAGAGACAGAGAAATGAGCTGGAGCAGCCTCTGTCCCAGTTCTCTCTTCTCTCTTCTCCGTGTCTATGATTCACAGGCCAGTGATGCAGCGTGCATAATCAATAGAGATGCTGAGATAGAGAATCCACTGATGGTCTTTACACATCAAAGCAGCCAGGCTGGGGAGAGGAGAGCAGAGCTAGTTATCCACACAGCTCCTCTCTGGGTGACTTCTGATGGAGGAGGCGGGTGTAAAGCAGCTTTGTCGGAGTGTTTGTGATTAGTGATTGTACTTTGTTCTCTAACAGAGGGAGGTAACCAAGGAACAGCTGCAGTGTGGAGTAAAGTCAGTTACAGAGAGAAATGAGAGATGGAGGAAAAATATAATCCATTTTCTGAAGCTTCTGGTGTTCAAAATCCCCATTCTTGAATGTGCACTCTCTTTGACACTCGCAGTTTACATCCGTCTTGTATCATAGCAGATATCTGTCCTAAGGGTCTCGTCTCATATCGAGCTCTATATTCTCCTGAGTATATCTGCTTTCGTTCATCTCAGCCCTCATATCAATATGTGCGACACTGGAGAAGAGGCCCTATATATTTAAACAAATATCTTTCATTTCCACTGTCCAACTCCAGGACCTCGGAGACACACGAAAACCCATATTCCTCTACTAAGCCCATCCCATCCGCCCTAACAGTCAACACTGTCTTCTCCCCTCCATATTATCAGTCTTTTAACTCAGGATGAACCCATTCCATAGTGAGTGAGACCACATTGTACTCCAGTCACCCACTGAGCCTATAAGCTAAAATAGTAATTGATATCCCCCTCCACTTTACTCCCTCCTGTCTTTCACTCTCCTGCGGTAACAGCAGGGCTAAACCGTCGCGTTCTGTCGACGTTGCTTCCAGAGACTTGGCTCTGTAAAACATCCCCGGAAAATGGCACGCTCCTGGATGTAATTCTTCCATTCTGTCAAACTGGAATGAATTCCTTTGGGAGCCGCTGGGAGAAGCTGGATGAGTACGAGTTCTCGGCAGGGAAGGGAAAGACGACGGAATCGGGTGACATGAAGCAATGATGGCGAAGCAAGTTTTGGTTGGGTCCTGTTTTCAGGCTGTTATAGTAAAAGAGAAGTCGTTAAAGATAAATTATCCTCAGTGACGATAATTGGCTGAAATACAGCTCTAATTGATTTATTATTGTCTTTGATGCGCCAACGTGCTTCTGTCTCTGTTTTTTAAAGGCGCGGAAGAACATTGTCTTTAAAGAGTTGATATTTAAATCAGATGTTGTTTTTACCTGCTGCAGGAGTCTCGCCAGCAGAACTCTGAACTCACTCAATTGATTTACCGGAGATGATTTCATGAATAAACATGATCATTTGATTGGACATTATCATTCCAGCCTGAGAATAAATTATTCTCCTGCCAAACTTTTCCTAATAAATCTTTAAATTGCCAAACATGCCGGAGAAAATTCTTTGCATAAAATATTAAATTGATTATCAGCCCTGCTTGTTAGTATAATCTCACTTAGCAAGACTATTTGATTTTCTCACTGTGAGACAATTTGTAGAAACCCTATTGGAGCTTTTCCATAAAATGATATCAGTGTCAGAGAGGAGACGTTCTACCACTCAGAAAAAGACAGTGGTGAGATTAGACTTAAGCGATGCTGCAGCCCCACGGAGCAAACAAACACCGCGTCTGTCTCTCTGTACCCCTCTCTCTCCTGTCTCATCACCTGTGTCTTTCAGGAATCATCTTGAGGAAGAGGACTGAGCTCCCCGACTTTCTCCTTATTGTACCCATACCTTTGATGTCCAGGGGAAGACAGGACACTGATAAATTATACAATTTTTTGTACTTTTCCCCACATACCTGTCTTTCTGATAGATTAATTCATTTTTTAACTAAAATGTGCTAAATTCGCTCAAACAGGCATTGCAGAAAATACCTTTCTCGTCTCTGTTCCTCCTCTCCTTCTTCTTCATTGCAGCTTAGGTGGTTTTGGTTAGTGCTCTTATACAGAGATTCAGGGGATGACAGAAGGTCTTGGTTAAGTCCTGCTCCACAGAGACGCTGCAGGGGATGACAGAAGGTCTTGATCAGGTGCTGCTCCACAGAGACGCTGCAGGGGATGACAGAAGGTCTTGGTTTGCTGCTCCACAGAGACGCTGCAGGGGATGACAGAAGGTCTTGATCAGGTGCTGTTCCACAGAGACACTGCAGGGGATGACAGAAGGTCTTGATCAGGTGCTGCTCCACAGAGATGCCTCAGGGGATGACAGAAGGTCTTGGTTAGGTGCTGCTCCACAGAGATGCCTCAGGGGATGACAGAAGGTCTTGCTTGGGTGCTGCTCCACAGAGACGCTGCAGGGCTTGATACGATCAGGTGCTGAGATGGTTTCCTGACATTTGCTGGAATGCGAATTCTCTCTCTTCTGGAATTTAGGTGCGACACGATCCAATCTGTGAGCTTTGGCAGCCTGGTTATCTTTGAT
This sequence comes from Oncorhynchus masou masou, assembly GCF_036934945.1. Classification (NCBI taxonomy): domain Eukaryota; kingdom Metazoa; phylum Chordata; class Actinopteri; order Salmoniformes; family Salmonidae; genus Oncorhynchus; species Oncorhynchus masou. The sequence continues at coordinate 8,942 of NW_027010934.1, read as the reverse complement.
GGCCAAAGTACTAATTCTGATGAGGTACTCTGGGGGTTGCTTTACGGGGGATCCTAGAGCATTGAATGATGGTCTATGTTGTTCATGAGTTCCGATGTGTCAAAACCTTTGATGCACAAGTTTGTTATTTGGTCTTCACCAGTGCTTCATTTTGTAATCGGAGGTCCCAGAACACATAGTGTCCGTGACGATGGGGAGGGGTGGCTCTGAGGCCCCGGGGAACACATAGTGACCGTGACGATGGGAGGGGGGCTCTGGGTACCAGGAACACATAGTGACCATGACAACAACAGGGGGGCTCTGAGGTCCCAGAAAACACAGTGACCGTGACGATGGGGGGGGAGTGTATGGTTTGAGGTCCCGGAACACATAGTGACCGTGATGACGCGCGGGGGCACTGAGGTACCGGGGCCCTGAGGTACCAGAACACATAGTGACTGTGACGATGGGAGTGGGGGACCCAGGTACCGGAACACATAGTGACCGTGACGATGGGAGTGGGGGCTTTGAGGTAGCGGAACACATAGTGACTGTGACGATGGGAGTGGGGGGCCCTGAGGCACCGGAACACATAGTGACCGTGACGATGGGAGTGGGGGCTTTGAGGTACCGGAACACATAGTGACTGTGACAATGGGAGTGGGGGCCCTGAGGTACCAGAACACATAGTGACTGTGACGATGGGGAGGGGGCTTTGAGGTACCAGAACATATAGTGACTGTGACGATGGGAGTGGGGGGCTTTGAGGTACCGGAATACATAGTGACTGTGACGCTGGGAGTGGGGGGGCTTTGAGGTAGCGGAATACATAGTGACTGTGACGCTGGGAGTGGGGGCTTTGAGGTAGCGGAATACATAGTGACTGTGACGATGGGAGTGGGGGCTTTGAGGTGCCGGAACACATAGTGACCGTGACAATGGGAGTGGGGGGCCCTGAGGTACCAGAACACATAGTGACCGTGACGCATGGGAGTGGGGGCTTTGAGGTACCAGAACACATAGTGACTGTGACGATGGGAGTGGGGGGCTTTGAGGTAGCGGAACACATAGTGACTGTGACGATGGGAGTGGGGGGCTTTGAGGTACCAGAACACATTGCGGAAAAAAAAAGTATCAAGCAGAACATAGCAAACAAGTAGTCTACTGTCTACGGTGGTGTGTAACGGACAGCACTCTTCAAGGTGCTGATTAATTCAAAGCATTTTCGACGTCACTGCAGTATGCCCACATACTTGAGTATAGCTGCGGGGCCTCACAAGTCTGAATTTCTTATAGACTAATGTTGTAGGTATCAATGTACAGCAACATTTTCTGACAACACTACCAGAACACCCACCATACTCAGCTGTGGGGCTTGGAAGACCCCAATTTCATACAATTTTCAATACATTCATGTAGCAGTAGAACAAATATCACAAAATCAGAATAAAACATGAAAATAATCAATGTAGGCCACAGCAGAATACACACATGAGAATATATGTATATAATATATGTTCCTACCTTAGTTTTCAAAGCCTCCCACAATCACTCTTCCTATGTCAAGTCAATTTTAAGTCCTGAGATTCAACTTCTTGCTCAAAGCTATGAGGGGGCTTGGTTGTTTAGCCTCCATTTTTTTGTTAACCTGTGTGTTTTTTCTTAGGGCTTTTTGTTGTAGTTTTTTTTGTTAACGTTTGATGCAGAGGATGTTAACTTACTGTACATTTCTACCCAGTCTTTTGCAGGTTTAATCCCCCAGTCGTTTCTAGACACAAGCCCCCTGCCCATTTGCATCTTGTGCAGCCCAACTTTGAGTTCTGCATTGTAATCCAGCGGTTATTATACATTAAACTTGTTGTTGAACTGCAAATTGCACCTGCACAGACACACACATTGTGCAATCACAGCAGCAAGATTTGTGACCTGTTGCCACAAGAAAAGTGCAACCAGTGAAAAACAACGCCGTTGTAAATACAACCTATATTTATGTTAATTTGTTTTCTCTTTTGTGCTTGAACTATTTGCACATTGCTACAACACTGTATATCATATATATATAATACATAATATGACATTTGAAATGTCTTTATTCTTTTGGAACATGTGTGGGTGTAATATTGACTGTTCACTATCTACTGTTTAATTCACTTTTGTGTATCCATTTCACTTGCTTTGAAAATGTAAACATACATTTCCCATGCCATTAAAGCCCTTTGAATTGAAATTAATTGAGAGAGGCGGTGGACGAACGAGGGAGGGAGGGGCGGGGGAGGAGAGAGAGGGGCGGTGGAGAGAGAGAGGGGCGGTGGAGAGAGAGAGAGCGGCGTTGGAGAGAGAGAGAGGGGAGGTGGAGAGAGAGAGGGGCGGTGGAGAGAGAGAGAGTAGGTGGAGAGAGAGAGAGTATGTGGAGAAAGAGAAGAGGTGGAGAGAGAGAGAGGGTAAGTGGAGAGAAAGAAAGTAAGTGGAGAAAGAGAGTAAGTGGAGAGAGAGAGTAAGTGGAGAGAGAGAGAGTAAGTGGAGAGAGAGAGTAAGTGGAGAGAGAGAGTAAGTGGAGAGAGAGAGAGTAAGTGGGAGAAAGAAAGTAAGTGGAGAGAGAGAGTAAGTGGAGAGAGAGAGAGAGCAAGTGGAGAGAGAGAGTAAGTGGAGAGAGAGTAAGTGAGGGGAGAGAGTAAGTGGAGAGAAAGAGAGTAAGTGGAGAGAGATGGAGTAAGTGGAGTGAGAGAGAGTAAGTGGAGAGAGAGAGTAAGTGGAGAAAGACAGTAGGTGGAAGAGATAAAAACAGAGTGGTATGACGAGAGAGAGAGAGAGAGAGAGAGAGAGAGAGTAAGTGAGGGGGAGAGAGTAAGTGGAGAGAAAGAGAGTAAGTGGAGAGAGAGATGGAGTAAGTGGAGTGAGAGAGAGAGTAAGTGGAGAGAGAGAGTAAGTGGAGAAAGACAGTAGGTGGAAGAGATAAAAACAGAGTGGTATGACAAAGAGAGAGAGAGAGAGAGAGAGAGAGAGAGAGAGAGAGAGAGAGAGAGAGAGAGAGAGAGAGAGAGAGAGTGAAAGGAGGTGGGTGAGAAAATAAAGAGAGAGAGATTAACTGAAGTGAAGGAGAGGGGAGGGGGGCTGACACGGTAGTTGTGTCGCCCCCATCCTAGCCCTCCTCCAGTCTTATCAGATCCAGTGATAACAGAATATGCCAGATTACAGCGTCCCAGTGCCAGTTACTTGTTGAGCAGGCTTATCAATTTAAGATGCATAATTATTCCTCCTGTTCAACATGTTGTGCCTGATTAATAATTTCATTGTGTAATAAAAATAAAAATAAATCCCCTTGCTCTTTTTAAAAAATATATATTTCTATTTTTAATTTGTATATATTTTTGTCTCATAGAGGGCAACACATGCAGGCGAAGTCACATGTTCCCTGGTGATTTAGCCTGATTGCATTAAAGAGATTTTACAGAGAACTGAGTCTCTACTGTATTACAGAGAGTATTTGAAACACGTGGGTTATTCAGAGAGCACATATTGCATTACAGGACTATTCATGACATACCTGCCATATGCTTTACAGTGGTAGTATGTCATGTAAAAAATGAAAATGTGATACTCGCCATATTGGGGGTAATTGTCTCTGGTTTGGATCCAACCATTAAACTCCCGTTCCCAAGGCATGATTTTAACATCAATGGGTCATGGGTGTAACTTCACCAAGGAAAAGAATGGCTGGGGAGTACATCACTGCACTAACAATAACATGTGATGAATTCAGCTCTAATGTACTCAGAGGTGTCCTTCTCTCACTCGGAGGTATCCTTCTCTCACTCAGATATGTTCTTCTCTCATTCGGAGGTGTGTCTTTCACTCTGGTGTCCTTCTCTCACTCAGATGTGTCCTTCTCTCTTGGATGTCCTTCTCTCACTCAGCTGTGTCCTTCTCTTGCTCGGAGGTGACCTTCGCTCAATCGGAGGTGATCTTCTGTCAATCGGAGGTGTCTTTCTCTCACTCAGAGGTGACCTTATCTTGCTTGGAGGTGACCTTCTCTCACTCAGATGTGTCCCTTCTCTCACTCGGATGTCCTTCTCACTCAGATGTGTTTTTTCTCTCACTCGGAGGTGTCCTTCTCTCACTAAGATGTTCTTCTTCTCTCACTTGGAGATGTCCTTCTCTCACTCAGCTGTGTCCTTCTCTTGCTCGGGAGAGTGACCGCTCAATCGGAGGTGATCTTCTGTCAATCGGAGGTGTCTTTCTCTCACTCAGAGGTGACCTTATCTTGCTTGGAGGTGACCTTCTCTCACGTAGAGGTGTCATTCTCTTACTCGGAGGTGACCTTCTCTCACTCTGAGGTGTCCTTCTCTCACTAGGAGGTGTCCTTCTCTCACTCTGAGGTGTTTTTCTCTCACTAGGAGGTGTCCTTCTCTCACTAGGAGGTGACCTTCTCTCACTTGGAGGTGTTCTTCTCTTACTCAGAGGTGTCCTTTTCTTACTCGAATGTGACCTTCTCTCACTTGGAGGTGTCATTCTCTCACTCTGAGGTGTTCTTCTCTCACTAGGAGGTGTCCTTCTCTCACTCAGAGGGGTTCTTCTCTCATTCGAATGTGACCTTCTCTCACTAGGAGGTGTCCTTCTCTCACCAGGAGGTGAACTTCTCTCACTCTGAGGTGTTCTTCTCTTTCTCAGAGGTGTCCTTCTCTCACTCGAGGGTGACCTTCTCTCACTTGGAGGTGTTCTTCTCTCACTCAGAGGTGTTCTTCTCTCACTAGGAGGTGTCCATCTCTCACTCTGAGGTGTTCTTCGCTCACTAGGAGGAGACCTTCCCTCACTAGGAGGGGACCTTCCCTCACTAGGAGGTGTCCTTCTCTCACTCTAGTGTCCTTCTCTCACTCTGAGGTGACCTTCTCTCACTAGGAGGTGACCTTCTCTCACTAGGAGGTGTCCTTCTCTCACTCTGAGGTGTTCTTCTCTCACTCGAGGGTGACCTTCTCTCACTAGGAGGTGTCCTTCTCTCACTCTGAGGTGTTCTTCTCTCACTAGGTGACCTTCTCTCACTAGGAGGTGTCCTTCTCTCACTCTGAGGTGTTCTTCTCTCACTAGGTGTCCTTCTCTCACTAGGAGGTGTCCTTCTCTCACTAGGAGGTGTCCTTCTCTCACTAGGAGGTGTCCTTCTCTCACTTGGAGGTGTTCTTCTCTCACTAGGAGGTGTCCTTCTCTCAGTAGGAGGTGACCTTCTCTCACTAGGAGGTGTCCTTCTCTTTATAAGGACTGTTAACCATTACATTCAGACACGTAGCTTTAAAATCTAAATCTCTTTATTCATAAACAAGGTCAATCGAAATGTGCCTTCTGCTTAATCCCAACCCCACGAAAGACATGACTACATACACAGGTTGAAGAGGTTGGAGCAGGGAGGCTACTACGCGACCGGCCGCTCTCACAACGCATCGGCACACAACGCATCTTCTAGGATTTGATACCAGCAACCCTCAGTTGCCAGCTGACTTCAGACAGATTTTTATCATCAGAGTTTGAACTGGTAACCCTCCGTTGCTCTTAGACAGATACCTGCCGGCTACCTGCAAGCCCGCAACCTAAAGCAAGAGGTATGGGACAAGTGTCATTACAAGAGGAGGTCGCAGCACTTCAGCACCTGTTCCCACTCTAATCCTTTAAACCAGCACAGAGATACGGAATAAAAAAGATGTTCTAGAATGTGACCGAATATTCCCAGCGAATGCCGGCGCGTTATCGTATCTAGGTTAGGAAGTGTTCCTGGTTGGCAAACAGTACTACCACTGACAATAAATACACATTATCGAAGGGTAAATATAGTTTTTAAGTGTCCTGCCTCCTTTGCAGTGTTGTAAAGTGCCCCTCTAATGTAAAGTATATTGTAATAAGAATGAGTTGGATTTATAATGCTGTGTGGATTACTGTCACAGAAGACAACGTTTTATAAGCTCACTAATATTGAGTCCCATTAGTCTGGGGAGATGTTAGTGGCCCGTGGTGTGCGAGAGGGAAAGTGTGGTGTTCATGCATCCACGCCTGTATGTGAAGCTCATAAATACAGCAAGTTTAATATTTAATTGTCTACCATATTTACAGCTTCCTCTGTTCTCTCGTTGCTATTGTTATGCATATGGCTACGAACCAAGGACGGGACCCTCAGCCAGTGAAAAAAGCATTAAAAAATATATGTGTTTTATTTATTTAACCTTTATTTAACTAGGCAAGTCAGTTGTGAACAAATTTATTTACAATGACGGTCTACCACAGCCAAACTCTAACATGGACAGCGCTGGGCCAATTGTGCACCGCCCTGAGACTCCTAATCACGGCCGGTTGTGATAAAGCCTGGAATCACTTACCAGGGTGTCTGTAGTGACGCCTCTAGCACTGAGATGCAGTGCCTCAGACCTCTGGGCCAATCGGGAGCCCAGTACGTATGTTAAGAAGCTCACTGTTCAGACTGATCTTTTTTAGCAGGAAAAGAGAGAAAAAGAGACAGTGGAGCTTAATATTCACATCAAATGCTGACATACTCCTCTACAGATTGTCTTTTTAAACACCTCTCTCAGACTGCAGTCTTCTGGATGATCTGAATATTTCATCAACACAAATATATCTTTGCCTCTCTCTCTCTCTGTCTCTCTCTCTCTCTCTCTCTCTCTGTCTCTCTCTCTCTCTCTCTCATCTCTCTCTCTCTCTCTCTCTCTCTCTCTCTCTCTCTCTCTCTCTCTCTCTCTCTCTCTCTCTCTCTCTCTTTCTCTCTCTCTCTCTCTCTCTCTCTCTCTCTCTCTCTCTCTCTCTCTCTCTCTCTCTCTCTGAACGTCTAATTTCATTCAAACTACATCAAAGAAGTAAAAAGCCGGACGTTATTGTGAATGTTTCTATAACACATGGAAGTGGAAGTACCAGGCTTGTCATGGGGACCCTCTGTTGTCCCTTAGATTCTCATCAAAACCTCAACAAATATTTCCATGTTTAGGTTATGCCTTGTTGACCTGGAAGAACCATATAAGGCATGTATCCATCAGCCCTGTCAGCCAATCACTCTTCATCATCTACAGTTTGAACCCCAGGGGTGTGTGTTCAGTGTTCAGCAAGGTTGTTCCAGATACTAAATGAATGAGTAGACAGCAAACAGTTCATATTTGTTCTGTTTGTTTATAACATTTGTATCAAAACCAATTTTGAGCGTTTTAGAAGAGGCATGTATGGGTCTAAAAATGTTGACTTTCATAAATTGTTTGCGATACAAATGTTAAAACATATTAAAATATCAATGAAGTTTCTATGTGAGAATTTCCAGAACAATCTGATCTGCGTGGAATCATCGATTTCTATCCGGGGACCTTCAAGTACATTGAACGCAGCAATTTTACTGACAAACAGATAGGAACCTTGAGAGCCATGCGTTGTTAGTCCCTGCCACTCTTGGTAGAGCGAGTCCTCGTATCTTTAGCAACATACTGTAGTCATATGGCACAATGTTTTCCAACCCTGGTCCTCTAGTTACCCCAACAGCACAGGTCCTCTGGTGGTCCTCAGTTTACCCCAACAGCACAACCCCTGGTCCTCAACCCCAACAGCACAACCCTGGTCCTCTGGTTACCACAACAGCACAACCCTGGTCCTCCCGTTGCCCCAACAGCCCAACCCTGGTCCTCTAGTTACCCCAACAGCACAGCCTGGTCCTCAGTTACAGCCCAACAGCACAACCCTGGTCACTCCAGTTACCCCAACAGCACAACCTGGTCCTTTGAATTACCCCAACAGCCCAACCTGGTGCTCAGTTACCCCAGCCCAACCCTGGTCCTCTGAATTACCCCAACAGCCCAACCCTGGTCCTCCAGTTACCCCAACAGCCCAACCCTGGTCCTCAAGTTACCCCAACAACCCAACCCTGGTCTCAGTTACCCCAACAGCCCAACCTGGTCCTCCAGTTTAACAGCCCATACCCTGGTCCTCTAGTTACCCCAACAGCCCAACCACAGTCCTCCAGTTTACCCCAACAGCCCAACCCCTGGTCCTCTAGTTACCCCAACAGCACAACCTGGTCCTCCAGTTACCCCAACAGCCCAACCCTGGTCCTCTAGATTACTGACAGCACAACCTGGTGCTCCAGTTACCCCCAACAGCCTGGTCCTCGGTGCCCCAGCCCCCTGGTCTCTAGTTACCCCCAACAGCCCAGCCCTGGTCCTCCAGTTACCCCAACAGCCCAACCTGGTCCTCTAGTTACCCCAACAGCCCAACCCTGGTCCTCCAGTTACCCCAACAGCCCAACCTGGTCCTCCAGTTACCCCAACTTGCCCAACCCCTGGTCCTCTAGGTTTGGCCAAACTGATCCTCAATTTGCCCCAACGCCCTGGTTCTCTAGTTGCCCAACAGCCCAACCCTGGTGCTCCAGTTACACAACAGCCCAGCCCTGGTCCTCTGTTCTTAACAGCTGGCCCTGGTCTCCAATTTACCCCAGAGCTACAACACCTGGTCCTCCAGTTACCCCAACAGCACAGCCCTGGTCACTCTGGTTACCCCAACAGCCCAACCCTGGTCCTCCAGTACACATTTTTACTGTAAACCTGGACAAGCACACCTGATTAAACGTGTCAACTAATCATCAATCCCTCAATGAGTTGGATAAGGTTTGTTTGTTTTCAACAAAAACGGTGTAGTGTTGTAGGTACTGGATGACCAGGGTTGGGTAACTGGTACACAGTGTTGGAGGTACTGGAGGACCAGGGTTGGGTAACTGGAACACAGTGTTGGAGGTACTGGAGGACCAGGGTTGGGTAACTGGTACACAGTGTTGGAGGTACTGGAGGACCAGGGTTGGGTAACTGGTACACAGTGTTGGAGGTACTGGAGGACCAGGCTTGGGTAACGGGTACACAGTGTTGGAGGTACTGGATGACCAGGGTTGGGTAACTGGTACACAGTGTTGGAGGTACTGGAAGACCAGGGTTGGGTAACTG
>NW_027010933.1:22500-27522 GCF_036934945.1 Oncorhynchus masou masou | reverse complement strand
ACAGCACATATGTCAGAGTCAAGGCCCGCGGGCCACATCCGGCCCGCGAGAAGGTTTTTTACGGCCCCTGGGATGATCTTGATTTATTATTAGAACTGGCCCGCAGACCGCAGCAAGCCGGCAGCCCGCAGATCTTTTTTACACGCACTAATACTACATTTCCCACAATGCAACGGTGACGCACCGAGCAGTAGGCTGCTTCATTTCAATATTTATTGGCACAGCAGTCGTCAGCATCACAGTAAAATTAACTTTCAGATACCCATCAAAAATGGCAAAACGGAAGGTGGACACTGAGAACCGGGGTTTCAAACAAGGTGGAGTCGGAGTATATGTTCACGGAGGTAGCTGGAAAACCTGTGTGTCTTCTGTGTGAGAAAGTGTGGCGGTACTGAAAGAGTATAATCTGAGACGACATTATGAAACGAAACACGCGGACAAAAAACAAGAATATGGACATGGAACAAAGGCTACAAAAGGCAGAGGAATTAAAACGAGGCCTCAAATCTCGACAGGCTCTGTTCAAAAAAGCCAAATCACAAGGCCAGGCTGCTGTCAAGGCCAGTTTTATTTTGGCAGAAGAGATCGCTAAATCAGCCCGGCCATTTACGGAGGGGATTTCATCAAAAACTGCATGATTAAAGTTTGTGACGAAGTTTGCCCAGAAAAAAGGCAACTCTTTTTAAATGTGAGTCTGAGCAGAAACACCATTGCCGAGAGAGTGGACCAGTTGTCCATCAATCTAAAAGAGCAGCTTGTGAAAAAGGGAAAAGATTTCATTGCATATTCCTTGGCTGTGGATGAGAGCACCGACATTTCTGACATTGCCCAGTTGTCAATTTTTTCATCCGCTGAGGGACTCCAGCCCCTAAAGCGTGACAGAGGAGTTTTTGGCTTTACGTCCTATGTATGGCACAACTACGGGGCATGATTTGTATGAAGAGGTGTCAAGATGTGTAAATGAGATGGAGCTGCCTTGGGAAAACTCGTGGGTTTGACAACCGACGGAGCACCTGCGATGTGTGGACACAGGAGCGGACTGGTGGCGAAGATACGGGAAAAGATGCAAGAGGAAAACGCGACAGGTGAGCTGACAGCTTATCATTGTATCATACACCAGGAAGCGTTGTGCGGTGAAGCAGAAAATGGAGCATGTAATGAGCATCATCACGCGCACAGTTAACTTTATCAGAGCCAAAGGTTTGAATCACCGCCAGTTCAAGGCATTTCTGACGGAGTTAGAAACGGAGCATGGTGATTTGCCTTATCACACAGAGGTGCGATGGCTAAGCCAGGGAAAGGTGCTTCAAAGATGTTTTGAGCTTCGTGAGGAGATTTGTCTGTTCTTGGACAGCAAAGGGAAAGACACAACACAACTCCAGACGAAATGTTTCTGTGTGAAATGGCTTTTCTGTGTGACATTACGAGTCATCTGAATGCAATGAACTTGCAGCTGCAGGGTCGGGATCATGTCATCTCTGATATGTACAGTACAGTGAAGGCATTTAAAACCAAACTGACTCTGTGGGAGACGCAGATGCGTAAAGAAAATTTGAGCCACTTTCCCAGCTGCCAGACCATGAAAGAGAAGCTCTCTACCAGTGCGTTCCCGAGCGCACAGTTGGCTGATAAAATAGGTATGCTTGCCGCTGACTTTCGACGCCGATTTGCTGACTTTGAAGCACAAAAAAGCAGGTTGGAACTGCTCGGTAACCCATTTGCTGTTGACGTGGAAAGCTCACCACCAAACCTCCAAATGGAGTTGATTGACCTCCAATGCATTGTTTTTTTCTTTGAAGTAAATTTAGCCCACTTTTGCTAAAATAGAAAATATAGGCTACTGATGGTGCCTTGAATACCGGTTTCTTTCATTTAATGTTCATGTTATGGGGATTTTTATATAAAGGAAATTTGTCTTTTGTGTCTGTTGAAAATTAAAGATTACTGACAGAGCCATAAGAAAATATTGCTTTATTTATCTGATCATATTGGAATATATTTGTTAGGTTTTCAGTAGGTTCAATTAGGTTCACTAGACTATATGCGTCATTTAAAAATTTTTCAATGAACATTCGAACAGTCCGGCCCTCGGCTTGTAGCTAAATTTTTTATTTGGCCCTCCGTCCATTTGACTTTGACACCCCTGCCTTACAGTATCATCAACACACCCTACAGTATCATCAACACACCCTACAGTATCATCAACACACGCTCCTGTATCATCAACACACGCTCCTGTATCATCAACACATCCTCCAGTGTCATCAACACCCCCTACAGTATCATCAACACACCCTACAGTATCATCAACACACCCTCCTTTATCATCAACACACCCTCCTGTATCATCAACACACCCTCCAGTATCATCAACACACCCTCCTGTATCATCAACACACCCTCCTGTATCATCAACACACCCTCCTGTATCATCAACACACCCTCCCTGTATCATCAACACACCCTCCTGTATCATCAACACACCCTCCTGTATCATCAACACACCCTCCTGTATCATCAACACACCCTCCTGTATCATCAACACACCCTCCTGTATCATCAACACACCCTCCTGTATCATCAACACACCCTCCTGTATCATCAACACACCCTCCTGTATCATCAACACATCCTCCAGTGTCATCAACACCCCCTACAGTATCATCAACACACCCTACAGTATCATCAACACACCCTACAGTATCATCAACACACCCTTCAGTATCATCAACACACCCTACAGTATCATCAACACACCCTCCTTTATCATCAACACACCCTCCTGTATCATCAACACACCCTCCAGTATCATCAACATACCCTCCTGTATCATCAACACACCCTCCTGTATCATCAACACACCCTCCTGTATCATCAACACACCCTCCTGTATCATCAACACACCCTCCTGTATCATCAACACACCCTCCTGTATCATCAACACACCCTCCTGTATTAACACTAGAGGTCGACCGAATAATCGGAATGGCCAATTAATTAGAGCCGATTTCAAGTTATAACAATCGGTAATCCTGCACCCCCGGACACCGATCACATTGCACTCCACGAGGAGACTGAGTGGCAGGCTGACTACCTGTTATGAGGAGACTGTGTGGCAGGCTGACTACCTGTTACGAGGAGACTGCGTGGCAGGCTGACTACCTGTTATGAGGAGACTGAGTGGCAGGCTGACTACCTGTTATGAGGAGACTGTGTGGCAGGCTGACTACCTGTTACGAGGAGACTGCGTGGCAGGCTGACTACCTGTTATGAGGAGACTGTGGCAGGCTGACTACCTGTTATGAGGAGACTGAGTGGCAGGCTGACTACCTGTTACGAGGAGACTGTGTGGCAGGCTGACTACCTGCTATGAGGAGACTGTGGCAGGCTGACTACCTGTTATGAGGAGACTGCGTGGCAGGCTGACTACCTGTTACGAGGAGACTGTGGCAGGCTGACTACCTGTTATGAGGAGACTGTGTGGCAGGCTGACTACCTGTTATGAGGAGACTGCGTGGCAGGCTGACTACCTGTTATGAGGAGACTGAGTGGCAGGCTGACTACCTGTTATGAGGAGACTGAGTGGCAGGCTGACTACCTGTTATGAGGAGACTGAGTGGCAGGCTGACTACCTGTTATGAGGAGACTGAGTGGCAGGCTGACTACCTGTTATGAGGAGACTGCGTGGCAGGCTGACTACCTGTTATGAGGAGACTGAGTGGCAGGCTGACTACCTGTTATGAGGAGACTGAGTGGCAGGCTGACTACCTGTTGCGAGGAGACTGCGTGGCAGGCTGACTACCTGTTATGAGGAGACTGCGTGGCAGGCTGACTACCTGTTATGAGGAGACTGTGGCAGGCTGACTACCTGTTATGAGGAGACTGCGTGGCAGGCTGACTACCTGTTATGAGGAGACTGCGTGGCAGGCTGACTACCTGTTATGAGGAGACTGAGTGGCAGGCTGACTACCTGTTATGAGGAGACTGTGGCAGGCTGACTACCTGTTATGAGGAGACTGTGGCAGGCTGACTACCTGTTATGAGGAGACTGCGTGGCAGGCTGACTACCTGTTATGAGGAGACTGTGGCAGGCTGACTACCTGTTATGAGGAGACTGAGTGGCAGGCTGACTACCTGTTATGAGGAGACTGTGGCAGGCTGACTACCTGCTATGAGGAGACTGTGGCAGGCTGACTACCTGTTATGAGGAGACTGTGTGGCAGGCTGACTACCTGTTATGAGGAGACTGTGGCAGGCTGACTACCTGTTATGAGGAGACTGTGGCAGGCTGACTACCTGTTATGAGGAGACTGCGTGGCAGGCTGACTACCTGCTATGAGGAGACTGCGTGGCAGGCTGACTACCTGCTATGAGGAGACTGTGGCAGGCTGACTACCTGCTATGAGGAGACTGCGTGGCAGGCTGACTACCTGTTATGAGGAGACTGCGTGGCAGGCTGACTACCTGTTATGAGGAGACTGTGGCAGGCTGACTACCTGCTATGAGGAGACTGCGTGGCAGGCTGACTACCTGTTATGAGGAGACTGCGTGGCAGGCTGACTACCTGTTATGAGGAGACTGTGGCAGGCTGACTACCTGTTATGAGGAGACTGCGTGGCAGGCTGACTACCTGCTATGAGGAGACTGTGTGGCAGGCTGACTACCTGCTATGAGGAGACTGAGTGGCAGGCTGACTACCTGCTATGAGGAGACTGTGTGGCAGGCTGACTACCTGCTATGAGGAGACTGAGTGGCAGGCTGACTACCTGCTATGAGGAGACTGAGTGGCAGGCTGACTACCTGTTATGAGGAGACTCCGTGGCAGGCTGACTACCTGTTATGAGGAGACTGCGTGGCAGGCTGACTACCTGTTATGAGGAGACTGTGGCAGGCTGACTACCTGTTATGAGGAGACTGTGGCAGGCTGACTACCTGTTATGAGGAGACTGAGTGGCAGGCTGACTACCTGCTATGAGGAGACTGTGTGGCAGGCTGACTACCTGTTATGAGGAGACTGTGGCA
>NW_027010933.1:0-17500 GCF_036934945.1 Oncorhynchus masou masou | reverse complement strand
GCGATTTGAGCGAGAGAGAGAGAGCAGAGGGAGCGAGAGAGAGAGAGCGAGTGGGGAGCGTTTACAGAGAGCGAGTGGGGAGCGACAGAGAGCGAGTGGGGAGCGAGAGAGAGCGTAGTGGGGAGCGAGAGAGAGCGAGAGGGAAGAGAGCGAGAGAAGAGCGAGGGAAGAGACAGAGGGGAGCGAGGGGAAGAGAGCGAGAGGGAGAGGGGGAGGAGAGGGGAGAGAGCGAGGGAAGAGAGCGAGAGGGAAGAGAGCGAGAGGGAAGAGGGCGAGAGGGAAGAGAGCGAGAGGGGAGAGCGAGAGAGAGGGGAACGGTGAGGGGAGAGAGCGAGAGGGAGAGAGCGAGAGGGAGCCGAGCGAGAGGGGAGGAGCGAGAGGGAAACGAGAGGGGGAGCGAGAGGGAACGAGAGGGGAGCGAGCGAGGGGAGCGAGAGGGAGCGAGCGAGAGGGAGCGAGAGGGGAGCGAGCGAGAGGGGAGCGAGAGAGCGAGCGAGAGGGGAGCTAGAGGGGGAGCGAGAGGGGGAGCGAGAGGGGAGCGAGAGAGCGAGCGAGAGGGGAGCGAGAGAGAGCGAGAGAGGGGAGCGAGAGGGGAGCGAGCGAGAGAGAGGGGAGCGAGCGAGAGAGAGAGAGAGAGGGTGAGGAGCGAGAGAGAGAGAGCGAGAGGGGAGAGAGAGCGAGAGGGGAGCGAGAGAGAGAGGGAGCGAGAGAGAGGGGGGAGTGAGAGAGAGAGGGGAGCGAGAGAGAGAGTGAAAGAGGAGCGAGAGAGAGAGAGAGAGAGGGAGCGAGAGAGAGAGGAGCGAGAGAGAGAGAGAGAGGAGCAGAGAGAGGGGAGCGAGAGAGAGAGAGAGAGAGGGAGCGAGAGAGAGAGAGGGGAGCGAGAGAGAGAGAGAGAGTGGGGAGCGAGAGAGAGAGAGCGAGAGAGAGGGGAGCGAGAGAGAGGGGAGCGAGAGAGAGAGAGAGAGAGAGGGGAGCGAGAGAGAGAGAGGGAGCGAGCGAGAGAGAGAGGGAGAGCGAGCGAGAGAGAGGGGAGCAGCGAGAGAGAGGGGGAGAGAGAGAGGGGGGAGAGAGAGGGGGAGAGAGAGAGAGAGGGAGCGAGAGAGAGAGAGGGAGCTTAGAGAGAGAGAGAGGGGAGCAAGAGAGAGAGAGGAGCGAGAAATAGAGAGGGGAGCGAGAATAGAGGGAGCGAGAGAGAGAGGGAGCGAGAGAGAGAGGGGGAGCGAGAGAGAGGGGAGCGAGAGAGAGAGAGAGAGGAGAGAGAGCGAGAGGAGAGAGAGAGAGGGGAGAGAGAGAGAGAGGGGAGAGAGAGGGAGCGAGAGAGAGGGGAGCGAGAGAGAGAGGGGAGCTGAGAGAGAGAGAGAGGAGAGAGAGAGAGAGAGAGAGAGGAGGAGAGAGAGAGAGAGAGAGAGGGGAGAGAGAGAGAGAGAGAGAGGAGAGAGAGAGAGGGAGAGAGACGAGAGGGGAGAGAGAGAGAGGAGAGAGAGAGAGAGGGGGAGAGAGAGAGAGACGGGGAGAGAGAGAGAGGGGAGCGAGAGAGAGAGAGGGAGAGAGAGAGAGGGGGGAGAGAGAGGGGAGAGAGAGAGAGAGAGAGAGAGAGGGGAGAGAGAGAGAGAGAGAGGAGAGAGAGAGAGAGGGGGAGCGAGAGAGAGAGAGGGGAGAGAGAGAGAGAGGGGAGAGAGAGAGAGAGGGGAGCGAGGAGAGAGAGAGAGAGGAGAGAGAGAGAGAGGGGGGAGCGAGAGAGAGAGAGGGGAGAGAGAGAGAGGGAGAGAGAGAGAGAGAGAGAGAGAGAGAGAGAGAGAGAGAGAGAGGGAGCGAGAGAGAGAGAGAGGGAGCGAGAGAGAGAGCGCGAGTGGGGAGCGACAGAGAGCGAGTGGGGAGCGACAGAGAGCGAGTGGGGAGCGAGAGAGAGCGAGTGGGGAGCGAGAGAGAGCGAGTGGGGAGCGAGAGAGAGCGAGTGGGGAGCGAGAGGGGAGCGAGAGAGAGCGAGAGAGAGCGAGAGGGGAGCGAGAGGGGAGAGAGCGAGAGGGAAGAGAGCGAGAGGGAAGAGAGCGAGAGGGGAGAGGGAAGAGAGCGAGAGGGAAGAGAGCGAGAGGGGAGAGGGAAGAGAGCGAGAGGGAAGAGAGCGAGAGGGGAGAGAGCGAGAGGGGAGAGAGCGAGAGGGGAGCGAGCGAGAGGGGAGCGAGCGAGAGGGAACGAGAGGGGAGCGAGCGAGAGGGAGCGAGAGGGGAGCGAGCGAGAGGGAGCGAGAGGGGAGCGAGCGAGAGGGGAGCGAGAGAGCGAGCGAGAGGGGAGCGAGAGAGAGCGAGCGAGAGGGGAGCGAGAGGGGAGCGAGAGGGGAGCGAGCGAGAGAGAGGGGAGCGAGCGAGAGAGAGAGAGAGAGGGTGAGGAGCGAGAGAGAGACAGAGAGGGTGAGGAGCGAGAGAGAGAGAGCGAGAGGGGAGAGAGAGCGAGAGGGAGCGAGAGAGAGAGGAGCGAGAGAGAGGGGAGCGAGAGAGAGAGGGGAGCGAGAGAGAGGGGGGAGTGAGAGAGAGAGGGAGCGAGAGAGAGAGTGAAAGAGAGCGAGCGAGAGAGAGAGAGAGGGGAGCGAGAGAGAGAGGGAGCGAGAGAGAGAGGGAGCGAGAGAGAGAGAGGAGCGAGAGAGAGAGAGGAGCGAGAGAGAGAGAGGGGGAGCGAGAGAGAGAGAGGAGCGAGAGAGAGAGAGGGGAGCGAGAGAGAGAGAGGGGAGCGAGAGAGAGAGAGGGGAGCGAGAGAGAGAGAGGGGAGAGAGAGAGAGAGGGGAGAGAGAGGGGAGAGAGAGAGGATTACAGGAATAGGAACACACACCTGACACAGGTCTTCCACTTAGTATAGGAATACACACCTGACACAGGTCTTCCACTTAGTATAGGAATACACACCTGACACAGGTCTTCCACTTAGTATAGGAATACACACCTGACACAGGTCTTCCACTTAGTATAGGAATACACACTTGACACAGGTCTTCCACAGGAACACACACCTGACACAGGTCTTCCACTTAGTATAGGAACACACACCTGACACAGGTCTTCCACTTAGTATAGGAATACACACCTGACACAGGTCTTCCACTTAGTATAGGAATACACACCTGACACAGGTCTTCCACTTAGTATAGGAATACACACCTGACACAGGTCTTCCACAGGAACACACACCTGACACAGGTCTTCCACTTAGTATAGGAATACACACCTGACACAGGTCTTCCACTTAGTATAGGAACACACACCTGACACTGGTCTTCCACTTAGTACAGGAACACACACCTGACACAGGTCTTCCAAAGGAACACACACCTGACACAGGTCTTCCAAAGGAACACACACTTGACACAGGTCTTCCAAAGGGACACACACCTGACACTGGTCTTCCACAGGAACACACACCTGACACAGGTCTTCCAAAGGAACACACACCTGACAGAGGTCTTCCACTTAGTATAGGAACACACACCTGACACAGGTCTTCCACTTAGTATAGGAATACACACTTGACACAGGTCTTCCACTTAGTATAGGAACACACACCTGACACAGGTCTTCCAAAGGAACACACACCTGACACAGGTCTTCCAAAGGAACACACACCTGACACAGGTCTTCCACTTAGTATAGGAACACACACCTGACACAGGTCTTCCACTTAGTATAGGAACACACACCTGACACAGGTCTTCCACTTAGTATAGGAACACACACCTGACACAGGTCTTCCAAAGGAACACACACCTGACACAGGTCTTCCAAAGGAACACACACCTGACACAGGTCTTCCACAGGAACACACACCTGACACAGGTCTTCCACTTAGTATAGGAACACACACCTGACACAGGTCTTCCACTTAGTATAGGAATACACACACACCTGACACAGGTCTTCCACAGGAACACACACCTGACACAGGTCTTCCACTTAGTATAGGAACACACACCTGACACAGGTCTTCCACTTAGTATAGGAATACACACACACCTGACACAGGTCTTCCACAGGAACACACACCTGACACAGGTCTTCCACTTAGTATAGGAATACACACCTGACACAGGTCTTCCACTTAGTATAGGAACACACACCTGACACAGGTCTTCCACTTAGTATAGGAACACACACCTGACACAGGTCTTCCACTTAGTATAGGAATACACACCTGACACAGGTCTTCCACTTAGTATAGGAATACCCACCTGACACAGGTCTTCCACTTAGTATAGGAATACCCACCTGACACAGGTCTTCCACTTAGTATAGGAACACACACCTGACACTGGTCTTCCACTTAGTACAGGAACACACACCTGACACAGGTCTTCCACTTAGTATAGGAACACACACCTGACACAGGTCTTCCACTTAGTATAGGAACACACACCTGACACAGGTCTTCCACAGGAACACACACCTGACACAGGTCTTCCACTTAGTACAGGAACACACACCTGACACAGGTCTTCCAAAGGAACACACACTTGACACAGGTCTTCCACTTAGTATAGGAACACACACCTGACACAGGTCTTCCACTTAGTGTAGGAACACACACCTGACACAGGTCTTCCACTTAGTGTAGGAACACACACCTGACACAGGTCTTCCACTTAGTATAGGAACACACACCTGACACAGGTCTTCCACTTAGTATAGGAACACACACCTGACACAGGTCTTCCACTTAGTGTAGGAACACACACCTGACACAGGTCTTCCACTTAGTATAGGAACACACACGTGACACAGGTCTTCCACAGGAATACACACCTGACACAGGTCTTCCACTTAGTATAGGAATACACACCTGACACAGGTCTTCCACTTAGTATAGGAACACACACCTGACACAGGTCTTCCACTTAGTATAGGAACACACACCTGACACTGGTATTCCACAGGAACACACACCTGACACAGGTCTTCCACTTAGTGTAGGAACACACACCTGACACAGGTCTTCCACTTAGTATAGGAACACACACCTGACACAGGTCTTCCAAAGGAACACACACCTGACACAGGTCTTCCAAAGGAACACACACCTGACACAGGTCTTCCAAAGGAACACACACCTGACACAGGTCTCAGAAAGGAACACACACCTGACACAGGTCTTCCACTTAGTATAGGAACACACACCTGACACAGGTCTTCCACAGGAACACACACCTGACACAGGTCTTCCACTTAGTATAGGAACACACACCTGACACAGGTCTTCCACTTAGTATAGGAACACACACCTGACACAGGTCTTCCACTTAGTATAGGAACACACACCTGACATGAGTCTTCCACTTAGTATGGGAACACACACCTGACACAGTTCTTCCACAGGAACACACCTGACACAGGTCTTCCACTTAGTATAGGAACACACACCTGACACAGGTCTTCCACCCAGTATAGGAACACACACCTGACACACAGGTCTTCCACAGGAACACACACCTGACACAGGTCTTCCACTTAGTATAGGAACACACTTGACACAGGTCTTCCACTTAGTATAGGAACACACACCTGGACAGGTCTTCCATAGTATAGGAACACACACCTGACACAGGTATTCCACAGGAACACACACACTGACACAGGTCTTCCACTTAGTATAGGAACACACACCTGACACAGGTCTTCCACTTAGTATAGGACACACCTGACACAGGTCTTCCACTTAGTATAGGAACACACACCTGACACAGGTCTTCCACTTAGTATAGGAACACACACCTGACACAGGTCTTCCACTTAGTATAGGAACACACACCTGACACAGGTCTTCCACTTAGTATGGGGAACACACACCTGACACAGGTCTTCCACTTAGTATAGAAACACACACCTGACACAGGTCTTCCACTTAGTATAGGAACACACACCTGACACAGGTCTTCCACTTAGTATAGGAATACACACCTGACACAGGTCTTCCACTTAGTATAGGAACACACACTTGACACAGGTCTTCCACTTAGTATAGGAACACACACCTGACACAGGTCTTCCACTTAGTATAGGAACACACACCTGACACCAGGTCTTCCACAGGAACACACACCTGACATACAGGTCTTCCACTTAGTATAGGAACACACACCTGACACAGGTCTTCCACTTAGTATATAACACACACCTGACACAGGTCTTCCACTTAGTATAGGAACACACACCTGACACAGGTCTTCCTCCACTTAGTATAGGAACACACACCTGACACAGGTCTTCCACTTAGTATAGAACACACCTGACACAGGTCTTCCACAGGAACACACTTGACAGGTCTTCCACTTAGTATAGGAACACACACCTGACACAGGTCTTCCACTTAGTATAGGAACACACACCTGACACAGGTCTTCCATAGTATAGGAACACACACTTGACACAGGGTCTTCCACAGGAACACACCTGACACAGGTCTTCCACTTAGTATAGGAACACACACCTGACACAGGTCTTCCACTTAGTATGGGAATACACACACACCTGACACAGGTCTTCCACAGGAACACACACCTGACACAGGTCTTCCACTAGTATAGGAACACACACCTGACACCAGGTCTTCCACTTAGTATAGGAACACACACTTGACACAGGTCTTTCCACTTAGTATAGGAACACACACCTGACACAGTCTTCCACTTAGTATAGGAACACACACTGACACAGGTCTTCCACAGGAACACACACCTGACACAGGTCTTCCACTTAGTATAGGAATACACACCTGACACAGGTCTTCCACAGGAACACACACCTGACACAGGTCTTCCACTTAGTATAGGAACACACACTTGACACAGGTCTTCCACTTAGTATAGGAACACACACCTGACACAGGTCTTCCACTTAGTATAGGAACACACACTTGACACAGGTCTTCCACAGGAACACACACCTGACACAGGTCTTCCACTTAGTATAGGAACACACACCTGACACAGGTCTTCCACTTAGTATAGGAACACACACCTGACACAGGTCTTCCACTTAGTATAGGAATACACACCTGACACAGGTCTTCCACTTAGTATAGGAACA
The DNA here is from genome assembly GCF_036934945.1 of Oncorhynchus masou masou. Classification (NCBI taxonomy): domain Eukaryota; kingdom Metazoa; phylum Chordata; class Actinopteri; order Salmoniformes; family Salmonidae; genus Oncorhynchus; species Oncorhynchus masou. The sequence continues at coordinate 10,436 of NW_027010933.1, read as the reverse complement.
CACACCTGACACAGGTCTTCCACAGGAACACACACCTGACACAGGTCTTCCACTTAGTATAGGAATACACACCTGACACAAGGTCTTCCACTTAGTATAGGAACACACACCTGACACAGGCTCCACAGGAACACACACCTGACACAGGTCTTCCACTTAGTATAGGAATACACACTTGACAATAAGGTCTTCCACTTAGTATAGGAACACACACCTGACACAGGTCTTCCACAGGAACACACACCTGACACAGGTCTTCCACAGGAACACACACCTGACACAGGTCTTCCACAGGAACACACACCTGACACAGGTCTTCCAAAGGAACACACACCTGACACAGGTCTTCCAAAGGAACACACACCTGACACAGGTCTTCCACAGGAACACACACCTGACACAGGTCTTCCACAGGAACACACACCTGACACAGGTCTTCCACTTAGTATAGGAACACACACTTGACACAGGTCTTCCAAAGGAACACACACCTGACACAGGTCTTCCAAAGGAACACACACCTGACACAGGTCTTCCAAAGGAACACACACCTGACACAGGTCTTCCAAAGGAACACACACCTGACACAGGTCTTCCAAAGGAACACACACCTGACACAGGTCTCAGAAAGGAACACACACCTGACACAGGTCTCAGAAAGGAACACACACCTGACACAGGTCTTCCACTTAGTATAGGACTACACACCTGACACAGGTCTTCCACTTAGTATAGGAATACACACCTGACACAGGTCTTCCACTTAGTATAGGAATACACACCTGACACAGGTCTTCCACAGGAACACACACCTGACACAGGTCTTCCACTTAGTATAGGAATACACACCTGACACAGGTCTTCCACTTAGTATAGGACTACACACCTGACACAGGTCTTCCACTTAGTATAGGAATACACACCTGACACAGGTCTTCCACTTAGTATAGGAACACACACCTGACACAGGTCTTCCACTTAGTATAGGAACACACACCTGACACAGGTCTTCCACTTAGTATACGAACACACACCTGACACAGGTCTTCCAAAGGAACACACACCTGACACAGGTCTTCCACTTAGTATAGGAATACACACCTGACACAGGTCTTCCACTTAGTATAGGAACACACACCTGACACAGGTCTTCCACTTAGTATAGGAACACACACCTGACACAGGTCTTCCACTTAGTATAGGAACACACACCTGACACAGGTCTTCCACAGGAACACACACCTGACACAGGTCTTCCACTTAGTATAGGAACACACACCTGACACAGGTCTTCCACTTAGTATAGGAACACACACCTGACACAGGTCTTCCACAGGAACAAACACTTGACACAGGTCTTCCACTTAGTATAGGAATACACACCTGACACAGGTCTTCCACTTAGTATAGGAACACACACCTGACACAGGTCTTCCACTTAGTATAGGAACACACACCTGACACAGGTCTTCCACTTAGTATAGGAACACACACCTGACACAGGTCTTCCAAAGGAACACACACCTGACACAGGTCTTCCAAAGGAACACACACCTGACACAGGTCTTCCACAGGAACACACACCTGACACAGGTCTTCCACTTAGTATAGGAACACACACCTGACACAGGTTTTCCACTTAGTATAGGAACACACACCTGACACAGGTCTTCCACAGGAACACACACCTGACACTGGTCTTCCACTTAGTATAGGAACACACACCTGACACAGGTCTTCCAAAGGAACACACACCTGACACAGGTCTTCCAAAGGAACACACACCTGACACAGGTCTTCCACAGGAACACACACCTGACACAGGTCTTCCACTTAGTATAGGAACACACACTTGACACAGGTCTTCCACTTAGTATAGGAACACACACCTGACACAGGTCTTCCACTTAGTATAGGAACACACACCTGACACAAGTCTTCCACTTAGTATAGGAACACACACCTGACACAGGTCTTCCACAGGAACACACACCTGACACAGGTCTTCCACTTAGTATAGGAACACACACTTGACACAGGTCTTCCACTTAGTATAGGAACACACACCTGACACAGGTCTTCCACTTAGTATAGGAACACACACCTGACACAGGTCTTCCACTTAGTATAGGAACACACACCTGACACAGGTCTTCCACAGGAACACACAACTGACACAGGTCTTCCACTTAGTATAGGAACACACACCTGACACAGGTCTTCCACTTAGTATAGGAACACACACCTGACACAGGTCTTCCACTTAGTATAGGAACACACACCTGACACAGGTCTTCCACTTAGTATAGGAACACACACCTGACACAGGTCTTCCACTTAGTATAGGAACACACACCTGACACAGGTCTTCCACTTAGTATAGGAATACACACCTGACACAGGTCTTCCACTTAGTATAGGAATACACACCTGACACAGGTCTTCCACTTAGTATAGGAATACACACCTGACACAGGTCTTCCACTTAGTATAGGAACACACACCTGACACAGGTCTTCCACTTAGTATAGGAATACACACCTGACACAGGTCTTCCACTTAGTATAGGAACACACACCTGACACAGGTCTTCCACAGGAACACACACCTGACACAGGTCTTCCACTTAGTATAGGAATACACACCTGACACAGGTCTTCCACTTAGTATAGGAACACAAACCTGACACAGGTCTTCCACTTAGTATAGGAACACACACCTGACACAGGTCTTCCAAAGGAACACACACCTGACACAGGTCTTCCACTTAGTATAGGAACACACACCTGACACAGGTCTTCCACTTAGTATACGAACACACACCTGACACAGGTCTTCCCAAGGAACACACACCTGACACAGGTCTTCCACTTAGTATAGGAACACACACCTGACACAGGTCTTCCACAGGAACACACACTTGACACAGGTCTTCCACTTAGTATAGGAACACACACCTGACACAGGTCTTCCACTTAGTATAGGAATACACACCTGACACAGGTCTTCCACTTAGTATAGGAACACACACCTGACACAGGTCTTCCACTTAGTATAGGAACACACACCTGACACAGGTCTTCCACTTAGTATAGGAACACACACCTGACACAGGTCTTCCAAAGGAACACACACCTGACACAGGTCTTCCAAAGGAACACACACCTGACACAGGTCTTCCAAAGGAACACACACCTGACACAGGTCTTCCACTTAGTATAGGAACACACACCTGACACAGGTCTTCCACTTAGTATAGGAATACACACCTGACACAGGTCTTCCACAGGAACACACACCTGACACTGGTCTTCCACTTAGTATAGGAACACACACCTGACACAGGTCTTCCAAAGGAACACACACCTGACACAGGTCTTCCACAGGAACACACACCTGACACAGGTCTTCCACTTAGTATAGGAACACACACCTGACACAGGTCTTCCACTTAGTATAGGAACACACACCTGACACAGGTCTTCCACTTAGTATAGGAACACACACCTGACACAGGTCTTCCACTTAGAATAGGAACACACACCTGACACAGGTCTTCCACTTAGTATAGGAACACACACTTGACACAGGTCTTCCACTTAGTATAGGAACACACACCTGACACAGGTCTTCCACTTAGTATAGGAACACACACCTGACACAGGTCTTCCACTTAGTATAGGAACACACACTTGACACAGGTCTTCCACAGGAACACACACCTGACACAGGTCTTCCACTTAGTATAGGAACACACACCTGACACAGGTCTTCCACTTAGTATAGGAACACACACCTGACACAGGTCTTCCACAGGAACACACACTTGACACAGGTCTTCCACTTAGTATAGGAACACACACCTGACACAGGTCTTCCACTTAGTATAGGAACACACACCTGACACAGGTCTTCCACTTAGTATAGGAACACACACTTGACACAGGTCTTCCACAGGAACACACACCTGACACAGGTCTTCCACTTAGTATAGGAACACACCTTACACAGGTCTTCCACTTAGTATAGGAACACACACCTGACACAGGTCTTCCACTTAGTATAGGAACACACACCTGACACAGGTCTTCCACTTAGTATAGGAATACACACCTGACACAGGTCTTCCACAGGAATACACACCTGACACTGGTCTTCCACTTAGTATAGGAACACACACCTGACACAGGTCTTCCACAGGAACACACACCTGACACAGGTCTTCCACTTAGTATAGGAATACACACCTGACACAGGTCTTCCACAGGAACACACACCTGACACAGGTCTTCCACTTAGTATAGGAATACACACCTGACACAGGTCTTTCACTTAGTATAGGAACACACACCTGACACAGGTATTCCACAGGAACACACACCTGACACAGGTCTTCCACTTAGTATAGGAATACACACCTGACACAGGTCTTTCACTTAGTATAGGAATACACACCTGACACAGGTCTTCCACTTAGTATAGGAACACACACCTGACACAGGTCTTCCACTTAGTATAGGAACACACACCTGACACAGGTATTCCACAGGAACACACACCTGACACAGGTCTTCCACTTAGTATAGGAATACACACCTGACACAGGTCTTTCACTTAGTATAGGAATACACACCTGACACAGGTCTTTCACTTAGTACAGGAACACACACCTGACACTGGTCTTCCACTTAGTATAGGAACACACACCTGACACAGGTCTTCCACAGGAACACACACCTGACACAGGTCTTCCACAGGAACACACACCTGACACAGGTCTTCCACAGGAACACACACCTGACACAGGTCTTCCACTTAGTATAGGAACACACACCTGACACAGGTCTTCCACAGGAACACACACCTGACACAGGTCTTCCACAGGAATACACACCTGACACAGGTCTTCCACAGGAATACACACCTGACACAGGTCTTCCACTTAGTATAGGAACACACACCTGACACAGGTCTTCCACAGGAACACACACCTGACACAGGTCTTCCACAGGAACACACACCTGACACAGGTCTTCCACTTAGTATAGGAATACACACCTGACACAGGTCTTCCACAGGAACACACACCTGACACAGGTCTTCCACTTAGTATAGGAACACACACCTGACACAGGTCTTCCACTTAGTATAGGAATACACACCTGACACAGGTCTTCCACAGGAACACACACCTGACACAGGTCTTCCACTTAGTATAGGAATACACACCTGACACAAGTCTTCCACTTAGTATAGGAACACACACCTGACACAGGTCTTCCACTTAGTATAGGAACACACACCTGACACAGGTATTCCACAGGAACACACACCTGACACAGGTCTTCCACTTAGTATAGGAACACACACCTGACACAGGTCTTCCACAGGAACACACACCTGACACAGGTCACACTTCCGGTGCCGACAGAGATGTTATTTCTTACATTAGTACCCCAGGTCATCTTAGGTTTCATTACATACAGTCGAGAAGAACTACTGAATATAAGATCAGCGTCAACTCACCATCAGTACGACGAAGAATATGACTTTCGCGAATCGGATCCTGTGTTCTGCCTTTCAACCAGGACAACGGAATGGATCCCAGCCGGAGACCGAAAAAAACGACTTCGTAAAAGAGGGAAATGAGGTGGTCTTCTGGTCAGACTACGGAGACGGGCACATCGTGCGCCACTTCCTAGCATTCTTCTCGCCAATGTCCAGTCTCTTGACAACAAGGTTGATGAAATCCGAGCAAGGGTAGCATTCCAGAGGGACATCAGAGACTGTAACGTTCTTTGCTTCACGGAAACATGGCTCACTGGAGAGACGCTCTCGGATGCGGTGCAGCCAGCGGGTTTCTCCACACATCGCGCCGACAGAAACAAACACCTTTCTGGTAAGAAGAGGGGCGGGGGCATATGCCTTATGGCTAACGAGACGTGGTGTGATCACAGAAACATACAGGAACTCAAATCCTTCTGTTCACCTGATTTAGAATTCCTCACAATCAAATGTAGACCGCATTATCTACCAAGATAACCTCATAACCTCATCTTCCACTAACCTCATTGCAACTCCCCTCCAAGTCTCCGACCACTACCTTGTATCCTTTTCCCTCTCGCTCTCATCCAACACTTCCCACACTGCCCCTACTCGGATGGTATCGCGCCGTCCCAACCTTCGCTCTCTCTCCCCCGCTACTCTCTCCTCTTCCATCCTATCATCTCTTCCCTCTGCTCATACCTTCTCCAACCTTTCTCCTGATTCTGCCTCCTCAACCCTCCTCTCTTCCCTTTCTGCATCCTTTGACTCTCTATGTCCCCTATCCTCCAGGCCGGCTCGGTCCTCCCCTCCCGCTCCGTGGCTCGATGACTCATTGCGAGCTCACAGAACAGAGCTCCGGGCAGCCGAGCGGAAATTGAGGAAAACTCGCCTCCCTGCGGACCTGGCATCCTTTCACTCCCTCCTCTCTACATTTTCCTCCTCTGTCTCTGCTGCTAAAGCCACTTTCTACCACTCTAAATTCCAAGCATCTGCCTCTAACCCTAGGAAGCTCTTTGCCACCTTCTCTCCTCCCTCCTGAATCCTCCTCCCCCTCCCCCTCCTCCCTCTCTGCAGATGACTTCGTCCAACCATTTTGAAAAGAAGGTCGACGACATCCGATCCTCGTTTGCTAAGTCAAACGACACCGCTGGTTCTGCTCACACTGCCCTACCCTGTGCTCTGACCTCTTTCTCCCTCTCTCCAGATGAAATCTCGCTTCTTGTGACGGCCGGTCACCCAACAACCTGCCCGCTTGACCCTATCCCCTCCTCTCTTCTCCAGACCATTTCCGGAGACCTTCTCCCTTACCTCACCTCGCTCATCAACTCATCCCTGACCGCTGGCTACGTCCCTTCCGTCTTCAAGAGAGCGAGAGTTGCACCCTTCTGAAAAAACCTACACTCGATCCCTCCGATGTCAACAACTACAGACCAGTATCCCTTCTTTCTTTTCTCTCCAAAACTCTTGAACGTGCCGTCCTTGGCCAGCTCTCCCGCTATCTCTCTCAGAATGACCTTCTTGATCCAAATCAGTCAGGTTTCAAGACTAGTCATTCAACTGAGACTGCTCTTCTCTGTATCACGGAGGTGCTCCGCACTGCTAAAGCTAACTCTCTCTCCTCTGCTCTCATCCTTCTAGACCTATCGGCTGCCTTCGATACTGTGAACCATCAGATCCTCCTCTCCACCCTCTCCGAGTTGGGCATCTCCGGCGGCCCACGCTTGATTGCGTCCTACCTGACAGGTCGCTCCTACCAGGTGGCGTGGCGAGAATCTGTCTCCTCGCCACGCGCTCTCACCACTGGTGTCCCCAGGGCTCTGTTCTAGGCCCTCTCCTATTCTCGCTATACACCAAGTCACTTGGCTCTGTCATAACCTCACATGGTCTCTCCTATCATTGCTATGCAGACGACACACAATTAATCTTCTCCTTTCCCCTTCTGATGACCAGGTGGCGGACCGCATCTCTGCATGTCTGGCAGACATATCAGTGTGGATGACGGATCACCACCTCAAGCTGAACCTCGGCAAGACGGAGCTGCTCTTCCTCCCGGGAAGGACTGCCCGTTCCATGATCTCGCCATCACGGTTGACAACTCCATTGTGTCCTCCTCCCAGAGCGCTAAGAACCTTGGCGTGATCCTGGACAACACCCTGTCGTTCTCAACCAACATCATGGCGGTGGCCCGTTCCTGTAGGTTCATGCTCTACAACATCCGCAGAGTACGACCCTGCCTCACACAGGAAGCGGCGCAGGTCCTAATCCAGGCACTGTTGGCTGGGCTCCCTGCCTGTGCCATTAAACCCCTACAACTCATCCAGAACGCCGCAGCCCGTCTGGTGTTCAACCTTCCCAAGTTCTCTCACGTCACCCCGCTCCTCCGCTCTCTCCACTGGCTTCCAGTTGAAGCTCGCATCCGCTACAAGACCATGGTGCTTGCCTACGGAGCTGTGAGGGGAACGGCACCGCAGTACCTCCAGGCTCTGATCAGGCCCTACACCCAAGCAAGGGCACTGCGTTCATCCACCTCTGGCCTGCTCGCCTCCCCACCATTGAGGAAGTACAGTTCCCGCTCAGCCCAGTCAAAACTGTTCGCTGCTCTGGCCCCCCAATGGTGGAACAAACTCCCTCACGACGCCAGGACAGCGGAGTCAATCACCACCTTCCGGAGACACCTGAAACCCCACCTCTTCAAGGAATACCTAGGTTAGGATAAGTAATCCTTCTCACCACCCCCCTTAATGATTTAGATGCACTATTGTAAAGTGGCTGTTCCACTGGATGTCAGAAGGTGAATTCACCAATTTGTAAGTCGCTCTGGATAAGAGCGTCTGCTAAATGACTTAAATGTAAATGTAAGAGAATTCCCTGTTCACCCACGACTGCGCGGCAAAGTACGCCTCCAACTCAATCATCAAGTTTGCGGACGACACAACAGTGATAGGCTTGATTACCAACAACGACGAGACAGCCTACAAGGAGGAGGTGAGGGCCCTCGGAGTGTGGTGTCAGGACAATAACCTCACACTCAACGTCAACAAAACTAAGGAGATGATTGTGGACTTCAGGAAACAGCAGATGGAACACCCCCCTATCCACATCGATGGAACAGTAGTGGAGAGGGTAGTAAGTTTTAAGTTCCTCGGCATACACTCACACAGACAGCATCGTGAAGAAGGCGCAGCAGCGCCTCTTCAACCTCAGGAGGCTGAAGAAATTCGGCTTGTCACCAAAAACACTCACAAACTTCTACAGATGCACAATCGAGAGCATCCTGATGGGCTGTATCACCGCCTGGTACGGCAACTGCTCCGCCCACAACCGTAAGGCTCTCCAGAGGGTAGTGAGGTCTGCACAACGTATCACCGGGGGCAAACTACCTGCCCTCCAGGACACCTACACCACCCGATGTTGCAGGAAGGCCATAAAGATCATTAAGGACAACACCCACCCGAGCCACTGCCTGTTCACCCCGCTATCATCCAGAAGGCGAGGTCAGTACAGGTGCATCAAAGCTGGGACCGAGAGACTGAAAAACAGCTTCTATCTCAAGGCCATCAGACTGTTAAACAGCCACCACTAACATTGAGTGGCTGCTGCCAACACACTGACACTGACTCAACTCCAGCCACTTTAATAATGGGAATTTATAGGAAAGGATGTAAATATATCACTAGCCACTTTAAACAATCCTACCTAATATAATGTTTAAATACCCTACATTATTCATCTCATATGTATACGTATATACTGTACTCTATCATCTACTGCATCCTTATGTAATACATGTATCACTAGCCACTTTAACTATGCCACTTTGTTTACATACTCATCTCATATGTATATACTGTACTCGATACCATCTACTGTATCTTGCCTATGCTGCTCTGTATCATCACTCATTCATATATCCTTATGTACATATTCTTTATCCCCTTACACTGTGTATAAGACAGTAGATTAGGAATTGTTAGTTAGATTACTTGTTGGTTATTACTGCATTGTCGGAACTGGAAGCACAAGCATTTCGCTACACTCGCATTAACATCTGCTAACCATGTGTATGTGACAAATAAAATTTGATTTGGTCTTCCACAGGAACACACACCTGACACTGGTCTTCCACAGGAACACACACCTGACACTGGTCTTCCACTTAGTATAGGAACACACACCTGACACAGGTCTTCCACTTAGTATAGGAATACACACCTGACACAGGTCTTCCACAGGAACACAAACCTGACACTGGTCTTCCACAGGAACACACACCTGACACTGGTCTTCCACAGGAACACACACCTGACACTGGTCTTCCACAGGAACACACACCTGACACTGGTCTTCCACTTAGTATAGGAACACACACCTGACACAGGTCTTCCACTTAGTATAGGAATACACACCTGACACAGGTCTTCCACAGGAACACAAACCTGACACTGGTCTTCCACAGGAACACACACCTGACACTGGTCTTCCACAGGAACACACACCTGACACAGGTCTTCCACTTAGTATAGGAACACACACCTGACACAGGTCTTCCACAGGAACACACACCTGACACTGGTCTTCCACAGGAACACACACCTGACACAGGTCTTCCACTTAGTATAGGAATACACACCTGACACAGGTCTTCCACAGGAACACAAACCTGACACTGGTCTTCCACAGGAACACACACCTGACACTGGTCTTCCACAGGAACACACACCTGACACTGGTCTTCCACAGGAACACACACCTGACACTGGTCTTCCACTTAGTATAGGAACACACACCTGACACAGGTCTTCCACTTAGTATAGAATACACACCTGACACAGGTCTTCCACAGGAACACAAAACCTGACACTGGTCTTCCACAGGAACACACACCTGAC
>NW_027010932.1:22500-25000 GCF_036934945.1 Oncorhynchus masou masou | reverse complement strand
TTTCCCTGCTGTGAGCTGTCTGTCTCATGTATAACAGTAATGATTTCTCTGCTGTGAGCTGTCTGTCTCATGTATAACTGTAATGATTTCCCTGCTGTGAGCTGTCTGTCTCATGTATAACAGTAATGATTTCCCTGCTGTGAGCTGTATGTCTCATGTATAACAGTAATGATTTCCCTGCTGTGAGCTGTCTGTCTCATGTATAACAGTAATGATTTCCCTGCTGTGAGCTGTCTGTCTCATGTATAACAGTTCTATTTTCCCTACTGTGAGCTGTCTGTCTCATGTATAACAGTAATGATTTCCCTGCTGTGAGCTGTCTGTCTCATGTATAACAGTTCTATTTTCCCTACTGTGAGCTGTCTGTCTCATGTATAACAGTAATGATTTCCCTGCTGTGAGCTGTCTGTCTCATGTATAACAGTTCTATTTTCCCTACTGTGAGCTGTCTGTCTCATGTATAACAGTAATGATTTCCCTGCTGTGAGCTGTCTGTCTCATGTATAACAGTAATGATTTCCCTGCTGTGAGCTGTCTGTCTCATGTATAACAGTAATGATTTCTCTGCTGTGAGCTGTCTGTCTCATGTATAACAGTAATGATTTCTCTGCTGTGAGCTGTCTGTCTCATGTATAATAGTAATGATTTCCCTGCTGTGAGTTGTCTGTCTCATGTATAACAGTAATGATTTCCCTGCTGTGAGCTGTCTGTCTCATGTATAACGGTAATGATTTCTCTGCTGTGAGGTGATACTTTTGCCACTTCAATCAAAAGGTGCCTAACGAAACAGTCACCCCATAGACACATGTTTACTTTGTGAAGTGGACTGGATGTGATCTCTGTGGGAATTGAACCCACCACCTTGGCATTGCAAGGCTAGTGACAATGCCTGTCACAACTGTAATGGTTTTCCTCCTCTTCGTCCGAAGAGGAGAAAAGGATCGGAGGACCAATATGCGGCGTGGTAAGTGTCCATGGTTCTTTCAATAAGAAAATACTCAACATGAACAACTGACTACAAAAAACAATAAACGTGGAACGAACGAAAACCCAAACAGTACCGTGTGGTGAAAAAACACAGACACGGAAACAAACACCCACAAACACACAGTGAAACCCAGGCTACCTAAGTATGATTCTCAATCAGAGACAACTAATCACACCTGCCTCTGATTGAGAACCATACTAGGCCGAAACATAGAAATACCCAAATGATAGAAAAACAGACTGCCCACCCCAACTCACGCCCTGACCATACTAAATAATGACAAAACAAACATAGACTGCTCACCCCAACTCACGCCCTGACCATACTAAATAATGACAAAACAAAGGAAATAAAGGTCAGAACGTGACATAACTCAACCACACAGGACCAGTATTGGCATTGTAATACATGCAGTCCTAGTAGTACAGTTCTGCAGAACAGATAATGAGTATTACAGAAGTGATTATCAGAGTGTATAAGAGCAATGCTGCTTCTATGGGGGTCAGAGTAAGGACAAGAGCAGAGCGGAGGAGGAAACACTTCATTATGTTGTCCCCTGAATCAACGATTCATTATTGGTACTGTGAGGAACATCTTCCATCGCATTGTTAAATGTCACACAGCTATTCAGCTGCTGCTGTAATGACTGTGTGTGTGTGTGTGTGTGTGTGTCTGTTTGTGTCTGTTTGTGTGTGTGTGTGTGTGTGTGTGTGTCTGTTTGTGTGTGTGCGTGTCTGTTTGTGTGTGTGCGTGTCTGTTTGTGTGTGTGTATGTCTGTTTGTGTGTGTGTGTCTGTGTGTGTGTGTCTGTTTGTGTGTGTGTGTGTATGTGTGTGTGTGTGTGTGTGTGTGTGTGTCTGTTTGTGTGTGTGTGTGTCTGTTTGTGTGTGTGTGTGTGTCTGTTTGTGTGTGTGTGTCTGTTTGTGTGTGTGCTTGTCTGTTTGTGTGTGTGTGCTTGTCTGTTTGTGTGTGTGTGTGCGTTTGTGTGTGTGTGTTTGTGTTTGTATGTGTGTGTGTTTGTGTTTGTGTTTGTATGTGTGTGTGTTTGTGTTTGTGTGCTTGCGTGCATTTGTGTGTGTGTGTGTGTGTTTGTGTTTGTATGTGTGTGTGTTTGTGTGTAATGTAAGGATGGTCATGTTTGAGGAAGTCTTAACAGATTGTATAGTCATTGAGAACTACAGGCTTGTGTCCTGAATGGCACCCTATTCCTTACATAGTGAACCACTTTTGACCAGGGCCCATAGGGTTCTAGTCAAATGTAGCGCACTATATAGGGAACAGAGAACCATTTATGATGCAGAATGGTTTGTGAAGCTCATGTTAATATTTATTTGCTGTTGTAAGCATTTTCCTTCCTTCCCTTCTGTGGATAATACCTGGCTAGTAGTGGTTCCTGGGATGAGAGCATGTGAAGGAATTAGAAACAGATTGGGTAGAGGGTGAGAAATACTTTAGAGAGAAGGAGAGACCAAGGGATTCAAAAATAGACAGACAGAGAGATAGAGAGAACGAG
>NW_027010932.1:0-17500 GCF_036934945.1 Oncorhynchus masou masou | reverse complement strand
AGGGGAGAGAGCGGGAGAGAGAGAGCGGGAGAGAGAGAGCAGGAGAGAGAGCAGGAGAGAGAGCGGGAGAGAGAGAGCGGGAGAGAGAGCGGGAGAGAGAGAGCGGGAAGAAAGAGAGCGGGAGAGAGAGAGCAGGAGAGAGAGCGGGAGAGAGAGAGCCAGAGAGAGAGCCAGAGAGAGAGCGGGAGAGAGAGCGAGAGAGAGAGAGAGAGAGAGCTGATTATCATCATATACTGTATACCTTTGATAGCCCTATAGCCAGCTTGTTAGTGTAAGAGATGTACTGTCTGCTGGCTGTGGTGCAGCCCTTGCCAGGGACCACAGTTAGGTAGGGATGAAGAAGGCAGGAAGTTGAAACAAGTTGGTTCAAGTTGATGCCCCTCCCCGTTGTCATGGCGAGAGATATGAACAGTCCCATCTAACTGGTCAGCCTTATAAACCTCTCTGTGTGTCTGTGTGTATGATCCTCTTCTGCTCTCTAGCCTCCACTACACTGGAAATACTGGGGTTTGATAAAGGGGAGGTGTCTGTCCTTGTCCATGTCTCTGTCCCCATCCTGTCTCTGTCTCTGTCCATATCCTGTCTGTCTCTGTCCCTATCCTGTCCCTGTGTCTCTGTCCCTATCCTGTCTCTGTCTCTGTCCCTATCCTGTCTCTGTCTCTGTCCCTATCCTGTCTCTGTCTCTGTCCCTATCCTGTCCCTGTGTCTCTGTCTCTGTCCCTGTATATGTCCCTGTATCTGTTCCTGTCCCTGTATCTGTCCCTGTTCCTGTCCCTGTATATGTCCCTGTATCTGTTCCTGTCCCTGTATCTGTCCCTGTATCTGTCCCTGTTCCTGTCCCTGTATCTGTCCCTGTATCTGTCCCTGTATCTGTCCCTGTTCCTGTCCCTGTATCTGTCCCTGTATCTGTCCCTGTATCTGTCCCTGTTCCTGTATCTGTCCCTGTATCTGTCCCTGTTCCTGTCCCTGTATCTGTCCCTGTATCTGTCCCTGTTCCTGTTCCTGTATCTGGCCCTGTCCCTGTATCTGTCCCTGTTCCTGTCCCTGTATCTGTCCCTGTATCTGTCCCTGTATCTGTCCCTGTTCCTGTATCTGTCCCTGTATCTGTCCCTGTATCTGTCCCTGTTCCTGTATCTGTCCCTGTATCTGGCCATGTTCCTGTCCCTGTCCTTATATATGTCCCGGTATCTGTCCCTGTTCCTGTCCCTGTCCCTGTATCTGTCCCTCTATCTGTCCGTCCCTGTATCTGTCCCTCTATCTGTCCGTGTCCCTGTCCCTGTTTCTGTCCCTGTCCCTGTATCTGTCCCTCTATCTGTCCGTGTCCCTGTCCCTGTTCCTGTCCCTGTATCTGTCCCTCTATCTGTCCGTGTCCCTGTCCCTGTATCTGTCCCTCTATCTGTCCGTGTCCCTGTCCCTGTTCCTGTCCCTGTATCTGTCCCTCTATCTGTCCGTGTCCCTGTCCCTGTATCTGTCCCTCTATCTGTCCGTGTCCCTGTCCCTGTCCCTGATCCTGTCCCTGTATCTGTCCCTCTATCTGTCCGTGTCCCTGTCCCTGTTTCTGTCCCTGTCTCTGTTCCTGCTGCAGTTCCTGCTGTTAGATTAGAGGAGTATAGTTATTAGTTTTGAACTTGTTCTGTCTTTGCTGTCTCTCTGACCTGAGGTCAGGTATCATAGACTAGGCAGAAGGCCATGATGTGTAGTGGAGCAGCCCAGTGGTGTTAACAGGCCTGGGTGGAGGGAGGTTTAAACAGGGCCTGTCAGAGCATGAATCACTGGCTCTATTCAGATCAGCCAGCAGATCCACGTCTTGTCCATGTTCAATAGGATGGTTGCTGCACGCAAACACACACGCACACGCACACACACACACACACACACACACACACACACACACACACACACACACACACACACACACACACACACACACACACACACAGGTTTTGTCTGTGTTGGATGCACGGCAGCAAGCTGGGTTGTACTGGGACAGTTTCAGCAGCCAGGGGAATATACCAGGCCAGGATAACTGTTGCCATTTGGGCAGGCGGGCTGGTGTGCGGGCAGGATGGCGGAGGGAGGGATGGCAGATTGACAGTTGCTTCCTGACATATGCAGAGGGGGGGAACCAGGGATGTGTGTGTTTTCTGGTTTGTCAGAGTGTGTTTGAGAGAGAGGTTTTGCGTTTGTGCCTGCATGTGTGTGTGTGAATATGAGAGAGAGTGAGAGAGAGAGAGACAGAGAGAGAGAGAGAGAGAGACAGAGAGGGAGAGAGAGAGAGAGAGAGAGAGAGAGAGAGATGACTTGTGACCTGTTGCCACAAGAAAAGGGCAACCAGTGAAGAACAAACATCATTGTAAATACAACCCATGTGTATTTTTATTTTATTTTCCCTTTTGTACTTTAACCATTTGTACATCGTTACAACACTGTATATATACATAGTATGACATTTGAAATGTCTTTAATCTCTTGGAACTTCTGTGAACGTAATGTTTACTGTTAATTTTTGTTTATTTCAATTTTGTTTATTTTCTACTTCACTTGCTTTGGCAAGATAGCATGATAGAGAGAGAGAGAGTGTGAGAGTATGATATAGAGATGGTATGATAGATAATATGATAGAGAGAGATAGTGGTAGAGAGAGAGTATTTATTTATTTATTTTATTTAACCTTTATTTAACCAGGTAGGCAAGTTGATAACAAGTTCTCATTTACAATTGCGACCAGAGGAAAGAGTGCCTCCTACTGGCCCTCCAACACCACTTCCAGCAGCATCTGGTCTCCCATCAAGGGACTGACCAGGACCAACGCTGCTTAGCTTCAGAAGCAAGCCAGCAGTGGTATGCAGGGTGGAATACTACTATCATAGTATGATAGTATGATAGAGAGTATGCTAGAGAGATAGTATGATAGAGAGATGGTATGATAGAGAGGTGGTATGATAGAGAGATGGTATGATAGAGAGAGAGTATATAGAGAATGTTAGAGGGAGTTTGATAGAGAGATAGTATGATAGAGGGTATGCTAGAGAGAGAGGATGCTAGAGATATAGTATGATAGAGAGAGTATGATCGAGAGATGGTATGATAGAGATATAGTATGATAGAGAGAGAGTATGATATAGAGAGAGTATGATAGAGAGTATGATAGAGAGATAGTATGATAGAGATATAGTATGATAGAGAGAGAGTATGATAGAGAGATAGTATGATAGAGATATAGTATGATAGAGAGAGAGTATGATAGAGAGATAGTATGATAGAGATATAGTATGATAGAGAGAGAGTATGATAGAGAGATGGTATGATAGAGAGATAGTATGATAGAGATATAGTATGATAGAGATATAGTATGATAGAGAGAGAGTATGATAGAGAGATGGTATGATAGAGAGGGTATCACTAGAGAGAGAGTATGCTAGAGAGAGAGTATGATAGAGATAGAGTATGATAGAGAGAGAGTATGATAGAGAGAGTATGATAGAGAGATAGTATGCTAGAGAGATAGTATGCTAGAGAGATAGTATGCTAGAGAGAGTATGATAGAGAGAGAGTATGATAGAGATAGAGTATGATAGAGAGATGGTATGATATAGAGTATGCTAGAGAGATAGTATGCTAGAGAGATAGTATGATAGAGAGAGAGTATGATAGTATGATAGATAGTATGACAGAGAGAGAGCATGATAGAGATATAGTATGATAGATAGTATGATAGAGAGATGGTATGGTAGAGAGTATGATAAAGAGATGGTATGGTAGAGAGAGAGTATGATATAGATTATGCTAGAGAGAGTATGCTAGAGAGATAGTATGCTAGAGAGATAGTATGCTAGAGAGTATGATAGAGAGAGAGTATGATAGAGTATGCTAGAGAGATAGTATGCTAGAGAGATAGTATGCTATAGATGATGATAGTATGATAGAGATAGAGATAGTAGTATGCTAGAGAGAGATAATGATAGAGAGAGTATGATAGAGAGAGTATGCTAGAGAGAGAGTATGCTAGAGAGAGAGTATGATAGAGAGATAGTATGATAGAGAGATAGTATGATATAGAGAGATGATAGTTTTGATCGATAGAGATTATGATAGAGAGATAGTATGATAGAGAGAGTATGCTCGAGAGATATTATTCTAGAGAGAATGATAGAGGAGAGTATGATAGAGAGATAGTTGTCTGCTTGTCTTTTGTGTCAGATGGTGTTTTTCCTGTGTACACAAGAGAAGGGCACTGTGCAGCGCATGACAAGGAGCCGTTATGTGTGTGTGAGTCAGAAACGTTATGTCACTTTGACCTGTCTGCTGGTTATTGCTGTTGGGGTAGAAGACAGGTGAGTGGTTGCTATGGTGACCAGAGGGCCAGGCCTAGTTTTGCAGGGAGATCAACCCAGATTGAAGGTGAAATTCAGGTTTTTGTAGGGGTCCCCAGGACGTTGGGAGACTCCGTCCAAACTGTCCACTGGGATGGAACCCGTCTATAAAAGACAAATCAGATGCTCAGACCACTGCACCATTCAGACACAAAGAATAAAACAAGGAAAGTCAGAATTAATGGCTTAACTAAACCGTGGAGTTGTTTTTCTGAACTTGACGAATCTCAATTAATGCCTGAATTTAATTAACCCTATCCCAAACCTTCACCTTAACCCTGACCAATCAAAATTAATGCCTGAATTTAGCCCTAAGTCTAACAAATCGTAAATAATGAATTTCTGTTTTACTTAGCCAAGTCAAAATGAATGGATAAATCAAGGCAAGTCAAAACCAGCCACCAGACATTTAACATTTGGAGCACCTTCAAAATTTGGCGTTTCGAGAAACGTGGAAAAATATCTAATTGTGTAGTGAGACTGTGAGAGCTTGTAATTTTTTGTGTTCTGATAGTCTTTACAGCTGTTCTATTTCTGGTTTGGTCCAGTGGGGTTATGTTTAACCTCTCCCTGGTCCAGTGTTACAGTGGGGTTATGTTTAACCTCTCCCTGGTCCAGTGTTACAGTGGGGTTATGTTTAACCTCTCCCTGGTCCAGTGGGGTTATGTTTAACCTCTCCCTGGTCCAGTGGGGTTATGTTTAACCTCTCCCTGGTCCAGTGGGGTTATGTTTAACCTCTCCCTGGTCCAGTGTTACAGTGGGGTTATGCTTTAACCTCTCCCTGGTCCAGTGGGGGTTATGTTTAACCTCTCCCAGATCCAGTGGTGGGGTTATGTTTAACTCTCCCTGGTCAGTGGGGTTATGTCCCTGGTCCAGTGTTACAGTGGGGTTATGTTTAACCTCTCCCTGGTCCAGTGGGGTTATGTTTAACCTCTCCCTGGTCCAGTGGGGTTATGTTTAACCTCTCCCTGATGCAGTGTTACAGTGGGGTTATGTTTAACCTCTCTGTGATCCAGTGTTACGCCACACGCACACACACACACACACACACACACACACACACACACACACACACACACACACACACACACACACACACACACACACACAGACAGTGACCAGGTAATTGGTTTAATGTCTATCTGTGGAAACATAACATAGTTTACTAAAAAGACTATCATCTCGTCAGCTCATTTCTCTTCCCATAGAGACTCCCTAGATGTATCCCAAATGCCACCCTATGCCCTATATAGTGCACTACTTTGGACCCGATCCCTAAAGGCCCTGCCAGAAGCAGTATACTATATAGAGAGTAGGGGGCCATTTTGGACACTGAGCCCCTGAGAACCCTGAGTCTCTCCCAGGCCAGCTGCTGCTGGGTGGCTCTCCTAACCTCTCCACATCACACACACACACACACACACACACACACACACACTACTCCCTCGCCACACACACACACACACACACACACACACACACACACACACACACACACACACTACTCCCTCTCCACACCACACACACACACACACACTACTCCCTCTCCACACACACACACACACTACTCCCTCTCCACATCAAACACGCCGACCCATTTCCCCCTCAGCACTAAATCTCTTTAATTCCATCATCTGTTGCCCATTGAGGCTGGCAATTTTGTCTTTCTGCAGCGTTTTAGTGTGTTATTAAGGATTGTGTCTGGTCTCTGGCCAGGACGGTGTACACAGAGGTGTCCGTTAGTGCTGCTCCTCTCTAAACCCTCTGGATGAGATCCTCTGGGACAGAGCCAGCCGTTACCCTGTTTAAACAGTTGGAGATATAGACACAGTATGTTACAGTACAGAACCTCAGCCCTGCTGGTTCAACTCTGCTAGCTGGATTCAAGTAGTTCTCAGGGTGTTCTTTCCCTCGAGAGGTTCAGTGTTTCATATGCAGTCTGTCTGGAGAGCCGTGAGAGGCAGAATTGCACTTTTGGGATTATTCTATTGTTTCAATTGTGCCAGGCAAGCTCAATCAAGCGCAGCTGACGTGATTGAAAGAAAACAAAAGTACTTCTTGAACCCAGGTCTGTTCCAGAGTCCCATCCCGGCCCAGCCTAGAGTTCAGACACACTCCACTACATACGTCAGTAAAACACTTCAAACACCACTGACTGAAACCACACTGACTGAAGCCACACTGACTGAAGCCACATTGACTGAAGCCACACTGACTGAAACCTCATTGACTGAAACCTCATTGGGAGGCTGAGCCACAGCCGAAGGCTGGAAACCACGTGAGACTGAACCCACATTGAGACTAAACCACTGAGGCTGAAGCCACATTGAGACTGAAACCACATTGACTGAAGCCACATTGAGGCTGAAGCCACATTGAGACTGAAACCACACTGGCTGAAGCCACATTGAGACTGAAACCACATTGAGACTGAAACCACATTGACTGAAACCACACTGACTGAAACCACATTGAGGCTGACTATGAAGTTACATTTCTCCAGCCAGGGTAGACCAGACTGCTCTCTCCGGCATAATGTAGAACGTGTGTGTGTGTGTGTGCGCGCGTGCGTGCGTGTGTGCGCGCGTGTGTGTGTGTGTGGCGATGTGAATAGGTTGACCTATTAATGAGCAGCTGGAGGTAAAGGTTATGAGGGCTGGAGCGTGACTTCATACTGACATAAACTGCCATCGTTTACAGATATGTTTAATTGATGTTATTTTTAGGAGACTTGTAAAGAAGGTTAGCCACCGGCAATGTATTTAATTCCTTGCTTCCAGATGTTATTAAACAAAACAAACACACACACACACGGACACCAAGCACGCACGCACGCACAAACAATGACTTGCACAGAGTGGAAACACACACGCATATGCACACGCATTCAGGTGCACATGCACACGCACATGCACACACACACACACACACACACACACACACACACACACACACACACACACACACACACACACACACACACACACACACACACACACACACACACACACACACACACACACACACACACACACACACACACAATAATTTGCACAAGTAGGAAAAATAGGAAAAGATGACCTGAACTGTGTTTGGGGAGATAATGAACATAGAAACTTCCTGGTCAGACCTGAGGTGAGGTCTATGTACTGTATGAGGTGAGGTCTATGTACTGTATGAGGTGAGGTCTACTGTACTGTACTGTATGAGGTGAGGTCTACTGTACTGTACTGTATGAGTGAGGTCTACTGTACTGTACTGTATGAGGTGAGGTCTACTGTACTGTACTGTATGAGGTGAGGTCTACTGTACTGTACTGTATGAGGTGGGGTCTGTGTACTGTACTGTATGAGGTAAGTCTACTGTACTGTACTGTATGAGGTGAGGTCTGTGTACTGTGAGAGTGAGGTCTATGTACTGTATGAGGTGAGGTCTATGTGCTGTATGAGGTGAGGTCTATGTACTGTATGAGGTGAGGTCTATGTACTGTATGAGGTGAGGTCTATGTACTGTATGAGGGTGAGGTCTATGTGCTGTATGAGGTGAGGTCTATGTACTGTATGAGGTGAGGTCTATGTACTGTATGAGGTGAGGTCTATGTGCTGTATGAGGTGAGGTCTATGTACTGTATGAGGTGAGGTCTATGTACTGTATGAGGTGAGGTCTATGTACTGTATGAGGTGAGGTCTATGTGCTGTATGAGGTGAGGTCTATGTACTGTATGAGGTGAGGTCTATGTACTGTATGAGGTGAGGTCTATGTACTGTATGAGAGTGAGTCTATGTACTGTATGAGGTGAGGTCTATGTGCTGTGTTTGTGGGGTCTATGTACTGTATGAGGTGAGGTCTATGTACTGTATGAGGTGAGGTCTATGTACTGTATGAGGTGAGGTCTACTGTACTGTATGAGGTGAGGTCTATGTACTGTATGAGGTGAGGTCTATGTACTGTATGAGGTGAGGTCTATGTGCTGTGTTTGTGAGGTCTATGTACTGTATGAGGTGAGGTCTATGTACTGTATGAGGTGAGGTCTATGTACTGTATGAGGTGAGGTCTATGTACTGTATGAGGTGAGGTCTGTGTGCTGTGTTTGTGAGGTCTATGTACTGTATGAGGTGAGGTCTATGTACTGTATGAGGTGAGGTCTATGTACTGTATGAGGTGAGGTCTACTGTACTGTATGAGGTGAGTCTATGTACTGTATGAGGTGAGGTCTATGTACTGTATGAGGTGAGGTCTATGTACTGTATGAGGTGAGGTCTACTGTACTGTATGAGGTGAGGTCTACTGTACTGTATGAGGTGAGGTCTATGTACTGTATGAGGTGAGGTCTATGTGCTGTATGAGGTGAGGTCTATGTACTGTATGAGGTGAGGTCTATGTGCTGTATGAGGTGAGGTCTATGTACTGTATGAGGTGAGGTCTATGTACTGTATGAGGTGAGGTCTATGTACTGTATGAGGTGAGGTCTATGTACTGTATGAGGTGAGGTCTATGTGCTGTGTTTGTGAGGTCTATGTACTGTATGAGGTGAGGTATATGTACTGTATGAGGTGAGGTCTATGTACTGTATGAGGTGAGGTCTACTGTACTGTATGAGGTGAGGTCTATGTACTGTATGAGGTGAGGTCTATGTACTGTATGAGGTGAGGTCTATGTGCTGTGTTTGTGAGGTCTATGTACTGTATGAGGTGAGGTCTATGTACTGTATGAGGTGAGGTCTATGTACTGTATGAGGTGAGGTCTATGTACTGTATGAGGTGAGGTCTGTGTGCTGTGTTTGTGAGGTCTATGTACTGTATGAGGTGAGGTCTATGTACTGTATGAGGTGAGGTCTATGTACTGTATGAGGTGAGGTCTACTGTACTGTATGAGGTGAGGTCTATGTACTGTATGAGGTGAGGTCTATGTACTGTATGAGGTGAGGTCTATGTACTGTATGAGGTGAGGTCTACTGTACTGTATGAGGTGAGGTCTACTGTACTGTATGAGGTGAGGTCTATGTACTGTATGAGGTGAGGTCTATGTACTGTATGAGGTGAGGTCTATGTACTGTATGAGGTGAGGTCTATGTGCTGTATGAGGTGAGGTCTATGTACTGTATGAGGTGAGGTCTATGTGCTGTATGAGGTGAGGTCTATGTACTGTATGAGGAGGTGAGGTCTATGTGCTGTATGAGGTGAGGTCTATGTACTGTATGAGGTGAGGTCTATGTAGTGTATGAGGTGAGATCTACTGTACTGTATGAGGTGAGGTCTATGTGCTGTATGAGGTGAGGTCTATGTACTGTATGAGGTGAGGTCTATGTGCTGTATGAGGTGAGGTCTACTGTACTGTATGAGGTGAGGTCTATGTACTGTATGAGGTGAGGTCTATGTACTGTATGAGGTGAGGTCTATGTACTGTATGAGGTGAGGTCTACTGTACTGTATGAGGTGAGGTCTATGTACTGTATGAGGTGAGGTCTATGTACTGTATGAGGTGAGGTCTACTGTACTGTACTGTATGAGGAGGTCTATGTACTGTATGAGGTGAGGTCTACTGTACTGTACTGTATGAGGTGAGGTCTACTGTACTGTACTGGGTATGAGGTGAGGTCTATGTACTGTATGAGGTGAGGTCTATGTACTGTATGAGGTGAGGTCTACTGTACTGTACTGTATGAGGTGAGGTCTATGTACTGTATGAGGTGAGGTCTATGTACTGTATGAGGTGAGGTCTACAGTACTGTATGAGGTGAGGTCTACTGTACTGTATGAGGTGAGGTCTACTGTACTGTACTGTATGAGGTGAGGTCTATGTACTGTATGAGGTGAGGTCTATGTACTGTATGAGGTGAGGTCTATGTACTGTATAAGGTGAGGTCTATGTACTGTATGAGGTGAGGTCTACTGTACTGTATGAGGTGAGGTCTATGTACTGTATGAGGTGAGGTCTATGTACTGTATGAGGTGAGGTCTATGTACTGTATGAGGTGAGGTCTATGTACTGTATGAGGTGAGGTCTATGTGAGGTCGGGGAAGTGCAGGGTAGCCTAGTGGTTAGAGTGTTGGACTAGTAACCGGAAGGTTGCAAGTTCAAACCCCGAGCTGACAAGGTACAAATCTGTCGTTCTGCCCCTGAAAAGGCAGTTAACCCACTGTTCCTAGGCCGTCATTGAAAATAAGAATGTGTTCTTAACTGACTTGCCTGGTTAAATAAAGGTAAAATAAATAAAATAAAAAATGTGCTATATGGGGTGAGGTCTATGTGCTATATGGGGTGAGGTCTATGTGCTGTATGGGGTGAGGTCTGTTTGTGTTTAGTTGTTTTTTTTATTAAACATGAATCTCAATAGCCACGCCGCATTTTGGTCCGACTCTCTTTCACATGAAGAAAACCGTTACATATCTAGTCTAATACATTATTACTGTGTTCAGTGTAGTGTTGTATCTAGTCTAATACATTATTACTGTGTTCAGTGTAGTGTTGTATCTCGTCTAATACATTATTACTGTGTTCAGTGTAGTGTTGTATCTAGTCTAATACATTATTACTGTGTTCAGTGTAGTGTTGTTTCTTGTCTAATACATTATTATTGTGTTCAGTGTAGTGTTGTATCTAGTCTAATACATTATTACTGTGTTCAGTGTAGTGTTGTATCTAGTCTAATACATTATTACTGTGTTCAGTGTAGTGTTGTTTCTAGTCTAATACATTATTACTTAGTTCAGTGTAGTGTTGTATCTAGTCTAATACATTATTACTGTGTTCAGTGTAGTGTTGTTTCTTGTCTAATACATTATTATTGTGTTCAGTGTAGTGTTGTATCTAGTCTAATACATTATTACTGTGTTCAGTGTAGTGTTGTTTCTAGTCTAATACATTATTATTGTGTTCAGTGTAGTGTTGTATCTAGTCTAATACATTATTACTGTGTTCAGTGTAGTGTTGTATCTAGTCTAATACATTATTACTGTGTTCAGTGTAGTGTTGTTTCTAGTCTAATACATTATTACTTAGTTCAGTGTAGTGTTGTTTCTAGTCTAATACATTATTACTGTGTTCAGTGTAGTGTTGTTTCTAGTCTAATACATTATTACTGTGTTCAGTGTAGTGTTGTTTCTAGTGTAATACATTATTACTGTGTTCAGTGTAGTGTTGTATCTAGTCGAATACATTATTACTGTGTTCGGTGTAGTGTTGTATCTAGTCTAATACATTATTACTGTGTTCAGTGTAGTGTTGTATCTAGTCTAATACATTATT
This sequence comes from Oncorhynchus masou masou, assembly GCF_036934945.1. Lineage (NCBI taxonomy): Eukaryota > Metazoa > Chordata > Actinopteri > Salmoniformes > Salmonidae > Oncorhynchus > Oncorhynchus masou. The sequence continues at coordinate 5,879 of NW_027010932.1, read as the reverse complement.
ACTGTGTTCAGTGTAGTGTTGTATCTAGTCTAATACATTATTACTGTGTTCAGTGTAGTGTTGTATCTCGTCTAATACATTATTACTGTGTTCAGTGTGGTGTTGTATCTAGTCTAATACATTATTACTGTGTTCAGTGTAGTGTTGTATCTCGTCTAATACATTATTACTGTGTTCAGTGTAGTGTTGTATCTCGTCTAATACATGATTACTGTGTTCATTGTAGTGTTGTATCTCATCTAATACATTATTACTGTGTTCAGTGTAGTGTTGTATCTAGTCTAATACATTATTACTGTGTTCAGTGTAGTGTTGTATCTCGTCTAATACATTATTACTGTGTTCATTGTAGTGTTGTATCTCATCTAATACATTATTACTGTGTTCAGTGTAGTGTTGTATCTAGTCTAATACATTATTACTGTGTCCAGTGTAGTGTTGTATCTAGTCTAATACATTATTACTGTGTTCAGTGAGGTGTCTAGTCTAATACATTATTACTGTGTTCAGTGTAGTGTTGTATCTAGTCTAATACATTATTACTGTGTTCAGTGTAGTGGTGTATCTCGTCTAATACATTATTACTGTGTTCAGTGTGGTGTTGTATCTAGTCTAATACATTATTACTGTGTTCAGTGTAGTGGTGTATCTCGTCTAATACATTATTACTGTGTTCAGTGTAGTGTTGTATCTAGTCGAATACATTATTTCTGGTGTAGTAAGGAAACATAAGGTGTGAAACATCCAGCTTCATAAAACCATGATACATACTTCATATTTCCTGGCTTTTTACTCGAAGAGCAGCAGGACGATGTTGAAATTACACATTAGTCATATTCATCAAGATAAATACATAGATCCTTTAAATGAAGTGTGATTGACAAGGTGTTTGCCAGTCGGCGCCTGGACCTTAAACCAATTCAATTCAAGGGGCTTTATTGGCATGGGTAACGTGTTAACATTGCCAAAGCAAGTAAGGTAGATAATATATCAAGTGAAATAAACAATAAAAATTAACAGTAGACATCACACATACAGAAGTTTCAAAACAATAAAGACATTACAAATGTCATATTATATATATATATATACAGTGTTTTTACAATGTACAAATGGTTGAGGACACAAGATAAAATAAATAAGCATAGATATGGGTTGTATCTGTTTAGACTGGGATGGAGTGGGACATTTCTGTAGTGCAGAACATTGTGCAAAGGGCACAAAATACCGTAATCCTCATTGTAATCTTAACCAGAGATGAGTCAATTGACCAATGCAAATATATTGAATAGCAATAAGGCACGAGGGTGTGGTATATGGCCAATATACCTCAGCTAAGGGCTGTTCTAAGGCACGAAACGTGGAGTCCCTGGATACAGCCCTGAGCCGTGGTGTATTGGCCACATACCACAAACCCCAGAGGTGCCTTACTGCTGTTATAAACTGGTTATCAACGTTATTAGAGCAGTACAAGTAAATGTTTTGTCATACCTGTGGTATACGGTCTGATATACCACGGCTGTCAGCAATCAACATTCAGGGCTCATACCACCCAGTTTATAAGACCCTTTATAACCCACAGCGTCCTATGGAATCTCTGGTCAGAATAGAGGGAATAGAGTGTTCAACCAGACAGTGATGATGTCACTGATACCCCTTGTAACAAACAACAACAGGACACAATGATATGGGTTTAGTTTCTGCTAACACGGAGGCGGATCAGGTGTGGTGTTTTGATATGAGGATGTGATTGAGAGGGACTGGGGCCAAGTGCACCTCTGTGATGTCATCAACTCGCTCACCATCTATTGTTAATCCTCAGATAATCCTCATCCGAGATGATCCTGGGATTTCAGACACCTCCTGTTTATGACAACAATGGTCAGAGAGCAGCATCTTGACTCTCTTCCTTCCTCTCTCTCTGTCTCTCTCTCTCTGTCTCTCTGTCTCTCTCTCTCTCTCTCTCTCTCTCTCTCTCTCTCTCTCTCTCTCTCTCTCTCTCTCTCTCTCTCTCTCTCTCTCTCTCTCTCTCTGTCTCTCTGTCTCTCTGTCTCTGTCTCTCTCTCTCTCTCTCTCTGTCTCTCTGTCTCTCTTCTCTCTCTCTCTCTGTCTCTCTGTCTCTCTGTCTCTCTCTCTCTCTCTCTCTCTCTCTCTCTCTCTCTCTCTGTCTCTCTCTGTCTCTCTCTTTCTCTTTCTCTTTCTCTCTCTCTCTCTCTCTCTCTCTCTCTCTCTCTCTCTCTCTCAATTCAAGGGTCTCTCTCTCTCTCTCTGTCTCTTCTTGTGTCTCTCTCTGTCTCTCTTTCTGTCTCTCTCTCTCTCTCTCTCAATTCAAGGGGCTCTCTCTCTCTCTCTCTCTCTCTCTCTCTCTCAATTCAAGGGGCTTTCCTCTCTCTCTCTCTCTCTCTCTCTCACTAGCCTTTCTTTATAGTCTTTCTGTCTCAAATCTGTAATCTCTAGGAAATTGCTAGGTCCTGGATTATTCCAGTTGAACCCAGTTTATCCCCCCTCAGACAGCCCACCCAGTCCCACCTCCACCCCTTGGTGTAGGACAGGCTGCTAATCTGCAGTGTCTGGGTGGTGGTAGCACAGTCGACTGAGTGGTGCTTAGAGAGTAAAGTCCATCCATCTCTGATGTACAGGGTTTAATGGAGGCTATAGCCAGATCCCATAGACATACTGTAACAGACTATAGACACACTGTAACAGACTATATACATACTGTAACAGACTATAGACATACTGTAACAGACTATAGACATACTGTAACAGACTATAGACATACTGTAACAGACTATAGACATACTGTAACAGACTATAGACATACTGTAACAGACTATAGACACATACTGTAACAGACTAGACATACTGTAACAGACCTAGACATACTGTAACAGACTATAGACATACTGTAACAGACTATAGCCAGACCCCATAGACACACTGTAACAGACTATAGCCAGATCCCATAGACATACTGTAACAGACTAGACATACTGTAACAGACTATAGACATACTGTAACAGACTATAGACATACTGTAACAGACTATATGACATACTGTAACAGACCTAGACATACTGTAACGACTCATCTGATGTCTTAACGTAGACAAACTGTAACAGACTGGTGGTCTGATGTCTTAACATAGACACACTAACAGACTGGTGGGCGATGTCTTAACATAGACACACTGTAACAGACTGGTGGTCTGATGTCTTAACATAGACACACTGTAACAGACTGGTGGTCTGATGTCTTAACATTAACATAGACACTGTAACAGACTGGTGGTCTGATGTCTTGGCAACATAGACACACTGTAACAGACTGGTGGTCTGATGTCTTAACATAGACACATTGTAACAGACTGGTGGTCTGATGTCTTAACATAGACACTGTAACAGACTGGTGATCTGATGTCTTAACATTAACATAGACACACTGTAACAGACTGGTGGTCTGATGTCTTGACATTAACATAGACACACTGTAACATAGACTTAACATAGACACATGTAACAGACTGGTGGTCTGATGTCATTAACATAGACACTGTAACAGACTGGTGGGCTGATGTCTTAACATTAACATAGACACACTGTAACAGACTGGTATCTGATGTCTTGAACATAGACACACTGTAACAGACTGGTGGTCTGATGTCTTGACATTAACATAGACACACTGTAACAGACTGGTGGTCTGATGTCTTAACATAGACACATTGTAACAGACTGATGGTCTGATGTCTTAACATAGACACTGCAGCAGACTGGTGGTCTGATGTCTTAACATAGACACTGTAACAGACTGGTGGTCTGATGTCTTAACATAGACACATTGTAACAGACTGGTGGTCTGATGTCTTGACATTAACATAGACACACTTGTAACAGACTGGTGGTCTGATGTCTTAACATAGACACACTGTAACAGACTGGTGGTCTGATGTCTTAACATTAACATAGACACACTGTAACAGACTGGTGGTCTGATGTCTTGACATTAACATAGACACATTGTAACAGACTGGTGGTCTGATGTCTTAACATAACATAGACACATTGTAACAGACTGGTGGTCTGATGTCTTAACATTAACATAGACACACTGTAACAGACTGGTGGTCTGATGTCTTAACATAGACACATTGTAACAGACTGGTGGTCTGATGTCTTAACATTAACATAGACACTGTAACAGACTGGTGGTCTGATGTCTTTAACATAGACACACTGTAACAGACTGGTGGTCTGATGTCTTAACATTAAGAGGCAGAGACACTGTAACAGACTGATGGTCTGATGTGTGACATTAACATAGACACACTGTAACAGACTGGTGGTCTGATGTCTTAACATTAACATAGACACATTGTAACAGACTGGTGGTCTGATGTCTTAACATAGACACACTGTAACAGACTGGTGGTCTGATGTCTTAACATAGACACATTGTAACAGACTGGTGGTCTGATGTCTTAACATTAACATAGACACACTGTAACAGACTGGTGGTCTGTGTCTTAACATAGACACATTGTAACAGACTGGTGGTCTGATGTCTTAACATTAACATAGACACACTGTAACAGACTGGTGGTCTGATGTCTTAACATAGACACATTGTAACAGACTGGTGGGCTGATGTCTTGACATTAACATAGACACACTGTAACAGACTGGTGGTCTGATGTCTTGACATTAACATAGACACTGTAACAGACTGGTGGTCTGATGTCTTAACATTAACATAGACACACTGTAACAGAGACTGGTGGTCTGATGTGTTAACAGCGTAATAGGTCCATTAACCAGCCCAGTCAAAGCTGGTATATAGCTGCTATAATTGGATTCCTTCTTGTCACATCTTAACACTTCACTGTTTCATTATTCCATCTCTGAGCAGAAGTGGCAACCTCAACTTTTGTTCCCCCTCTCCTTCTCCTCCTCCTCTTCCTCTTCCTTCTCTTCCTTCTCTTCCTCTTCCTCCTTCTCTTCTTTCTCCTCTTTCTCTTCCTCCTTCTCCTTAGTTCTTCTCTTCCCTTATCCTCCTCTTCCTTCTCGTTCTACTTCTTCTCCTCCTCCTCTTCCTCCTCCTTTTTCTTGTTTTGATCATGGCTTCCTGGAATCCTGTCTCTTCAGATCTGTCTGGGTAGAGGATACAGACATGTAGCCTGGTCCCAGATCTGTTTGTGCTTTTGCCATTGTCATTGTCAAGCTAAAACATGACATGACACCCATAAGGAGTTGTCAAGAGAGCAGAAACAGACTGGCACCTAAGCTAACAGACATGAGCACTGTCTCAAACGTTTGACTAGTTTCCTTGTCTTCAGATACAGTATGTGTCTGGGGTATAGTATATAGACATGGGTTGCTTCTCAATAGTCTTTACTAGTTTCCTTTGTCTTCAGATCTGTGTATGGGGGTATATAATATAGACATGGGTTGCTTCTCAATAGTCTTTACTAGTTTCATTGGAGTTTTGTCCTACCTTCCTCTCCATACACTCCTTCTCAAAATTCCAGAGTGAAGGGATCAGAGGATTGGAGATGGATTCTCTCCTTGAATCTTGCCTACCTTCCTCACCTGTTGGGAGACACAGGTAGGATGGGAGGAGAGGATATGAGGAGGAAGAGTATGGGAGGAGGGAGGAGAAGGAGGATGGATAGGAGGAGGAGGATGAGGGAGAAAGGAAGATGAGGATGCAGGAGAGGAAGAGGAGGAGGAGGAGGATAGGAAAAGGATGGGTGGAGAGGAAGAGGATGGGAGGAGAGGATGATGAGAGGAAGAGGTTAGGAGGGAGATGATGGGAGGAGAAGGAGAGGAAGAGGATTGGAGGAGAGGAAGAGGATTGGAAGAGGATTGGAGGAGAGGAAG